>NW_026854091.1:0-18027 GCF_026571515.1 Ruditapes philippinarum
ATAACAATGTTTTCAATGAATAAAAAGGGGAACTCTTCCTTTACCCAGAATCTTCAGATTACCACTAAAAGTAAGTCGATAATATACATTTGCTAATTTATCATAACATATATTTAAGATTAAAATCATTTTACAAAATGATGACATTTATGCATTTATAATTGTTCGTTTGTTTTGTTCGCTTTGACGTTGATTTTTATACACTTTATGCATTTAACAATGAGACATGAAGGTTAAGCAAAGCAAAGTTCAAACGATAAGTTTTTATTTCTAGACAAACAAACTGTATATATAATTAAGTTAAAGGAAAAATGCTGTTGCTGACATTCAATGCAACAATTAAAATGATAGATAAATGGTCAAAAGTTTGTATGATTTGTACGCAGTGTTACAAATGTGTTCCTTGGTTTATTTATGTTTATATTTCAGTAAACATTAAAACAGCAGATTCACAATCATCCGATAATGTTGGCATTATAGGTGGTAGTATTTCAGGTGTTGCTGTTGTTATGATTGTGAGCATCCTTGTAGCTGTATTGTTCTTAAAAAGAAGGTAATAAAAAATAATTCAGTCATATATGTTGCTCTGTATTTATTATTTCGCTAAAAGTGTTAAGATTGAACTATGGTGTATAACTTTTATGGCATACTGGTGTTAATTTTATTTTAATTACTTTATATGTATTCTACAATTTCCCCAATTGCTTAATTGCTTCAATGTGAGTCACAATCAATCAATACATTTTTTAAAAAATTAATCATACATTTCATTAATGTAATTTGCAATGACTAAAACAAAAGAAAATATACATGTATTAATCAAACGCAATGGAACTCTAGAAGAACGTTTTAGTAAATTCAATGATAAAATGTCCGCATAATTCAAACAAAATGCGATCATTGAAGCATTAGGGGATATAAAGACGTGCTTGCATGATGTATTGTTTTTTTTTAAAACGATAGGGAAACATATTATTATGCTACATTTGAATCAGCATTATGTAGAAACAGAATGTTTATAATGTTTTTGTTTTTTGTTTTTTTTTTTACTTTGCAGATTTATATGTTTGTCTTATATATTTCGTTTAACACATTCATTTCAAGCTAGATTGCAAAGCAAGTTCTGGAAACAAAATGTGTTGCTTTTTTGATTATTCATCATGTACATGATTAATCAAACTGAATCTGCAGTTTCCATTTTCTCGTTTTGTTGTGATTAATACTGCAGGGGGATCACCCTTTTCCAGACTTATACATCACAACAGCAGCTGTCAAGTGCCATATGGCAGATTTAAACATTCGCCCCCTTATTGCTCACATATATCGTTATATTTTAAGGTCCTTCGGAATCATTGATTTCACCAGTTTTAAGTGTTTAACATTGAATACCTCTCGTTGCTAGCGAGAGTGAGGGATGTTGCACTTTTCATTCTCTCCCAAGTAAAGACTTCAACAAACAAAACCTGCAATTTTCATGCAATTTTGTTGTGATGTATACTTTTGAGGAATCACCCTTTCTACAGAGCAGATCTTGATATAAATCACTTTTATTTTCGCTTCCTTGAACTAGCGGGACTTGAATTATATGAAGACACATGGTAGTAAACTTGTAAGGGCTCAACCCATGATTCGTGGGTTGGGTGGCAGTGATTTTTGTTTGTTTGTTAGTTCAACAGTAAAAAAACCCAACTAATATAATAATAACAGGTTTCATTGAAACATTATATTCAGTACCTATTAACGATGTAATGAATATATAGTTAAATTCTGTTCACTGTTGCTATTGTTATTTTGACTAATAGCGCTTAACAAAAACTTGTGTTTTCAGAAATATAAGATCTTCACATCGTGAAAGTCCCAAACCAGGTAACAAACATTAATTTGTTAAAGTAAACGCTTGATTTCCTGCCTGCATGCTTACTTTTTTCCTGCTGTTACGTGTATAAGTTGTAACACGAAATGTATTAAATAAGTTATATAACTTGCTATGGTATAGTGTTCATATTGGTATACTTATAACACTGCACGGTTGTAATATCGCTTTCCATTGGACAATCGTGACGTTTATATAGTTTTATACGCACGGCTGCTGTCAATTTATAAAATAAGCTCCCTGTTTCCTCTAAACAGGAAGTTTGCAGTATTATAAATATTCCTGACAAGTTATATGGACAATTATAAATGGTTGTTTGCGATATAACACTCGCCTAGCGGCTCGGGTTATATTAACAACCGTTTATATTGGGCCCAATATCATCATAAATCATTTTAACTAATATAACACATGTACTATAGATGATTATAGTGAGGTGTTAATATTCAATAATTCATTATTATCATTATCATTAAGAAACTAAAGAGTTTTCGTTATATTTAATTTGTAACTTTTTTAAGGCACACAGGGTTTGCTGCGTTTAAACGTTACAAATTCATACAATATATACATGCTCAAACATTAGAAAGAACATAGTTGATTTACGATACCTTTAATATATACTCGTTAATTTAGGTGTTACTGCCGTGAGCCATGTCTCATCCACGTACACAGATTTGGATGCAAGCAGGAGAGAAATCAATAATTATGATGAATTCAATATAACATATGAACATCTCAACGCTTCAACCCGGAAGCCAAATACATACATGGAGTTAAAAAATACAAATGTACCTAATACTGACACTTCCGACTACGTTAATATAAGAATATAAACTATCAACTTAAATTGATTCATGAAATGTTACTAAATTATTAATTTTGTTAAACGTAATACTCATAAAAAATATAGGCATAAACTGTCGGCAAAATATCATATTATTATAGTAATGTTTAGATTTTATGTGAATTCATGATAAATGCATGATAGAATCAATGTTTAAAAACACATTTAATGAAGTCTTTCATGGAAAAGTACAGAAAAAAACTGATACTTAAACAGCTTATGTAAAATTTATATTGCGAATCACATATTATTGATGTTGTTAAATGAGGAATTGTTGTAGTTTGAATGTGTTGTTCTAATTATCTAATTTATGTTTGTGTAAGGTACACATATATTTTATATTGGTAACAATGTTGCTTATAATGGCAAAAAACGTTCATATATACATTTTTATGGAACTTGAAGTGATAGAAATTATGATTTGTACATACTTATTGTTATAATGTTATAATTGGCTTTGTTTGTGCCTTACTCTCGAAAGCCTTCTTTGAAAACTGTAGACAAATTAAAGACACTTAATACATACTACTTGATTCATCTTATTATTTATAAACTAATACGAACTATATACGTATACAATGTACATGCTCAACTTCGAGACAAATGAAGGAAAGTCGACCATTTTGACTACAATCAAAAGATTTTACACAATACGTTAAATAGGTTTTAAATATATATTTTTTTACGTATGACATCAATGCAATTTAGGTGATGCATGTACATGTGAAATGATTAAAGATATTGTGCTGAAGTACGGCTGCAACGATTAAACTATGCTGTATATCTTTTATTATTTTATCGAAGTATTTATTTCACGAAATACGTCACAATTATAGCCTCAAGGTTATCTTACAATGTATGTGTAGGGAAACTAATTATGTTGATCGCATTTTGTCATAATTATGCTTTATTGAAATTTCAACGACTAATTTTTAAAAGTTGGCAGGTTGACATTATAAGCTATAGACATTATGAATTCAGATTCAAATTGAACAATGAGGTAAATTCTGTTCACCTATATTCTTCCATCTTTTTCTAAACCTTTATTCGAAATGATACACATATATACAAACAAGCTTTTAAAGTATTTTGATTTTGATCATTTAAGGCACTATTTGTTTGAGATTATTTACTATTAGATATTAAAGAAGCAAACGGAACTTTTAAATTATAGGAAATCGATATGCAGAGATATTTTAAAATGACAGTATAGCCAGCTTAAGATTTATGTGTTGATGTGTTACTCTCAAGCTTTCATCAATTTATTGGGATTGTTATTTTTACAGTCACAGATCGACACAATTGGTAGCATATAGATATTTATGTCGATAGCAGAAGAGAATTCTTTCAAATTATCTTACATCTTTTACCTGTACATGAATCGTCACGTTTTTTCAGGTCGTTTATTAATAAATAAAAATGATTTCGCGAGTCGATGTCAGCAAGATTTCTTAGACGTAGACTGAAAATTTATAGCTTACATTTTACCAAACTAATGTTTGAAGATCAAGTTATCTTTATATTTCGTCGTATAATGCCGACTCTCGATGTATATATGATAGTTATGCCGTCGACGCTTTTAACTATAATAAGACAGTTTAGTGCCTGTGCATTTTTGGTTGATTAGTATGTCATCACTTTTATTATCTCAGTCTTAAGTTAGTTAGTGAGTTTAATCAATTTAGGAATAGCACTGTCCATTTACACAACCGGGATGAAGGAAAATTATTGTAATTAACTTTGTTTACTTTTTTGTTCCTAACCCGTGTTTATGTTTAACACCTAACTTTTGAATACATATCTGACATTTATTGTGTTCATAATGTCTATTTCGATAAACCAATAAACACAACGGAATTAATGTATTTACACACGTTGCCAGGCAACTTACCGCGTACATGGTTGAGCTGGGTTATGATTGTCGCCTGTGTTTGATTTTGGCGGGGATGTGCACGTGAAAAGTATGATACATGTATATGTACTATAGGTGTGTAAAATAATCATTCGAGGATTTGCTTTTCGGCTGTTCAGACGAGTTTTATCTTAACTTTACATTTAAATTCAAGAATGAACTCGGACAGTTAATATGACATAAAATCGTATTTTGATGCTAAGTTTGCAGCTTTTAAGAAAGAGATATGCAAAGGAAGTGTTGCAAAAACTCAAAAATCCACTGTTTTGAAAAACAAAGGGAATCAGATACAGTTGGGTCATAACTGTGAGCTGTTGGATTGCATTGTTCAAATTAGCGGACTGATTGAGTCAGGGGAACACAGTGAGGCGCTCAAGTTGTGTGAGACTGCTAAGAAAAAGATTGAACGTCGCAATAAACTGATAAAACTGGCAGACAAGTCACCTAGTGGTTGGTTGACTGTACACGAATATGAGCAAGACGATTTAGCCAGCGATGATGAGGATTAAAAGAGAATTAAAAAGGCTGAGAAAGCAGCTGCGTCCATTATCAAACAGCGCAATGAAGCAAATAAAGCGAACAGAAGGTTCATAAATGGTAAGTTTAGTTTAGTCAGTTGAGTCTGCAAAACAATTAAACACGCGAAAGAGTGTAAAGCTATGGGTGTTCTGATTGTACTAAGGTGGCTGTCCGCTGATTACTGGCCTTTATTATTTGAAGATAACAGTTTTACAGGGAAAAACTATGTTAAGGATGTCTTAGAATTTCGTGACAGAAAAATAAATGTTCATGGTAAAAACAAAAGAACTCTTTTTGGTTCTAGAAAGTTAAAGGGATTTGTTTTGGCAGTTAAACTTGATTCCAGATCATTAAAATAATTATCACGTTAAATTTGTAATCAAGTATTACCGGAAGGACTATTAAGTTTCATGGGTAGACGGTCGGAAGGACCAAAGTCTGGCCGGAAGGGCCTAAGTCTGGCCGGAAGGGCCTAAGTATGGCCGGAAGGGCCCAAGTATGACCGGAAGGGTCAGGACATATGCTCATGTGAAAAAAAAAAACCAAAAAAAAAACATATTTTTGCAGAAATTATTGGAGATATGTTTTTATTACATGACAAAGATAATTGTTCTTTATATCATTTAAGATCAGTTTCAATTGTAATCATAGGGTTTTCAGGATTTTGAGGATCGGAGAACTGTTAAATTTAAGATGTACTGATGTTATTACATTCAATGATGATAATTGAGCCGCGTCACGACAAAACCAACATAATGGGTTTGCGACCAGCATGGACTCAGACCAGCCTGCGCATCCGCATCCGCATACTTATTATTGTACATACGGTCTAGTAAAACTGATCAGT
Organism: Ruditapes philippinarum; assembly: GCF_026571515.1. Taxonomy (NCBI): domain Eukaryota; kingdom Metazoa; phylum Mollusca; class Bivalvia; order Venerida; family Veneridae; genus Ruditapes; species Ruditapes philippinarum. The sequence continues at coordinate 5,999 of NW_026854091.1, forward strand.
TAAGTCGTGGTTCTTCAGCTGTTATTTCAAAATCAACTGTTGTTACATGTCCATATACAACATTACAACTTTATTTTTCAAATGCTGATTTATCAAACGATAGTGAAGAGCATGTTTTTCGGTCTTTACCTTCATGTAAGAAAACTAACTCTTTTAGATTGAAGAAATGAGGTTGCTTATCTTATACTCGAGTTAGGGAACTGTTACGTGAGATGCTTGTCGAAGTAGGCTTAAACGCTAATGATTATAGAACTCGCAGTTTAAAACGCTGTTAATAATGTATGTGATAGACTTATTAAAAAGCACGGGGGATGGAAAAGTGAGCATGCGTAGGACGGTTATGTGTCTGAGGATGTTAATTCGATTCTCAGCGTTTCTAAAAATCTAGGATTGTAATTCAGTTTCGTTTCAGTTAATAGCGTTATTTGTCCCGTACTTTAAAATTCGACGCTGAAACAATCGCTCTAAGCCAATTGAATATAAATTGTTTATTTGCTTTGTTGTAGTGTAGTATATGTAAGTTGAAGGGCTTAAGCTTGTAAATGATTTATGCTCGGTTGAAAGAATTGAATTAGAGCATAATTATAGTTAAATGTTGCTTTTTCATGTTTAGAACAGTACATTGTTATTCATTTATTATTGAAGTGTTCTATTTGGTTTTAACATGTATCCTTCAAATATGATATTTGTATAACATAAGCTTATAAGCATTTACCTTCATGTTAAATTTAATATACATGTATATATCTAAACATATGTATTCATAGTCATACACAGTGCGTAATATACATGTATTCAATATATACAATGTTAAACTTGATTAGAACGAAATATATAAAATCTTATAAAGTTCTTCTTCGACTCTATTTTAAATTTACAACAAAATGATGGCATCAATCTACTGAGACAATGTGAATGAATTCACAATATATGTTGGAAATAAACACTTAAGAATACATACATATTTAAACCTATATACTTAATAGTAAGATATGTAGTAATTATAACGATATCTTAATACAAGAACTGAATTACTTTAGCTGATTTTTGAGAATACAATTAAATGTGTAAAACGACTGCTGTATTGAATAAATGATGTTTCAATACATGATGTTTTAAACCTCTTACATAGTTTGATATATTTATGACCTGTAGAAAATATGATCTCATTTGCTTCATTTGATTTGTATTTCGTTTCGAACAAGATGACTTCTTACAAAGGAGCTATAATATTTGAAATTCTATTTAACAGAATGTTTCTCATGTTATCTAATATTTGAATTCATATAATATGTGGAACAAAACTGAGGGATACATACATATTCAATCATATATAATAAATGGTAAGATATGTAGTAATTATAACGATATCTTAATACAAGAACTGAATTACTTTAGCTGATTTTTGAGAATACAATTAAATGTGTAAAACGACTGCTGTATTGAATAAATGATGTTTCAATACATGATGTTTTAAACCTCTTACATAGTTTGATATATTTATGACCTGTAGAAAATATGATCTCATTTGCTTCATTTGATTTGTATTTCGTTTCGAACAAGATGACTTCTTACAAAGGAGCTATAATATTTGAAATTCTATTTAACAGAATGTTTCTCATGTTATCTAATATTTGACATTCATAAAAATAGTGGTAGGTTGACTCCATTTTAACACAGTGACGAAGGGGTGATTGGACAATATTCGTTAAAAATAAATGTTGACTGAGAGAGCTTCAAATTCTTCGGAGTCCCACGTGAAGTACTTGATATTTTCAGTCATCTTAATAGAATAAGGAATTGTGTTGTAACTTCACTGCTATAAGAAAGACTTCAAGCTGGGCAATGAGTCTGTACTTCTTATAATGAGTAGTAATTCATTTCATTTATTCAATGATGAAGGCACAAAAGAGTTAGCGTAGAGGGAGGTTCTTTTTTGTAAAGTTTGAAAGCTTGTGGAATTACGAACAAACATTTAAGTAAACGACATAAATTAGACTGTTTGTCCTTCCGTTCAATTGAATTTGTCAATCATTCAAGGTTGATATTTTTTCTTTGGGGCGGGGGGGGGGGTGAAATCTGTTATTTGTCATTTTTGGATGTCTGTAAAACAAAAAATACGGACTCGAATATGTCCTATTCTATAAATCTGGTATTTCTTTGTATGAAATAAGTCAAGGAATAGTAGCATGCGCACATGAAGATTGGCTTTACATCTAAGTTTTAATTGTTGTTGTTCTTCTAAGTCATTCAGGTTTATTTTTAATTGTTTAGAAATTTCAATCATTTGTTAACTAGTTTTTAGAATAGATTTTAAGCAATTGAGATGTTTAAAAACTGAAGAAACGAATTTGATAACATTTCGGAGGCATAATGAGCCTTGAAGATATTAAACATTAACATTTTTTATCAAGTTATTAGGCTTTTAGATATCAAAACGTAATATGGGGAATATTAATTGAAATGACTAATCACATGTACATTTTACATATTAATATATATTTGATAACCTGGATAATTTCATTATTTCGTATCTCGAAAAACATTTAAATAAATAACAACAACATACTTATGGTATTGGCGTATAAAGGTATATTACAAAGACTGCATTATTTTCATTTTCATCAGAGTTGTATATTTCTTCATTGGTATACCTTGTTCTGCTATTTCGAACACAAAAGGAATATTTACCGTCCGAAAGCAATATTGTTGTAATTATACGTTGCAAAATTTAAGTAAAAGAAAGATCATCGAAACACGAGGCTATTTGATTTGTACGAGGGCGCGTAGATAGTTGATAGTCAAACATAAAAACACGTTCCCTGTGGTCACAATACGAAATCCAAGAAAAAGGTAACCAAGGAACGAGCATCCGAATATGAAATTTCTGCCGCTTTCAGTTTCTCTGCCGTCACAATAAAGAAACCCCAGCAAAAATGAGCCAATCAATGGGCATGGTCTGGAGTGCTGGTAACTTATACCTGCACTCCAGTTTACACACTGTGCATGTATATGTATACGATTAACTCTGACACATTTTCAACAGAAAGGTCCCAAAACTATGATACATTTTTTTGTTTGTTTGTTTTGGGTTTTACGTCACATCGACACAGTATAGGTCATATCCCGACGTTCCAGCTTTACTGATGGAGGAAGACCTAAAGGTGTCCTTTCGTGCATTATTTCAGGCACGAACGGGTACCTGAGTAAAACCACCGACGTTCCATAAGCTAGCTGGATAGCTTCCTCACATTAAATAATTTAAAGTCCCTGTCGGGATTCGAACCCACAGCGCTGAAGTGGTTTGAAGTCAACGACCTTAACCACTCGGCCACGGACGCCCCTTAAACTATAATACAATAAAACTATATAGTTTACTTTATAGTTTTATTGTATAATAAATCTATGATACAATAAAACTATAAAGATCGAAAAGATTTTGTTTGTTTTTAACTATATTGGTTAATCATTTATCAAATACATATATAACTAGACACAGTGCTTACGCAACATATGTCAGCATCAATAAGATGTGAATATCTTAAAAAAAACACAATGCATGATAGGTTTAAGAATTCGAAGAATTTACTTTGGACAAAAATATCGTACATGCAATTAAATTACACCTTAAGTATATTTACATACGAATGGTAAACATAATGGCATTCCGATTTATATGAATAATATATTATCTGTTAATTGGTCATTGAAGTTGGATAAAAAGAAGAAATCACATTATGTCGAATATTTTTACTGATAATAAAGTTTCTGTCATTTATCACCAAATTACCTTGACCCATTGATGTAGGTTTTATGTGTATACGTAAGGTACTGTTTATACAAAATTCGAATCAGGAAGTGATGGAGCTGTGTATAATTTATACACACGTAATGTGTTTATCGACAAGGATACCTTTTAACGTAAGTAGCTGTCAATGAATCTATTTAACCTTTAAGTTAACCGACATAAATATAAGAATACTAAAATATAGTAATATATTAGTTAATGTATAAACCATTAATAATTTGAAATAGCGTGTTTTTAGAAACAAAATGTTAAATGTTATACACAATTTAGCACATCTCACATAGTGCTAAAGGTGTGTATTATTGTCTTCGCTCTGTTTCCTACATGCCTAATTCGGTGTAAAATTTGATACAACTGTGTTGGAGGGCCCCATTTTAAAACACAGGCGTTCGGCACATTTGCCTTGCCAATAATGGTCAAACTATCATAAAACAATCACCCCTTCATTATCAAGAACACAATATCTATTCAGCACCAGTTTATTATATAAAATATATACAATGTATATAATTCGCCGTGGCGTATTCCCACGACACGGTCAACAATTTGCACTCGCATTTTTCTTAATAAGAGTATAAAAGTAGTGGATTTTGGAAATTTCTTTAAAACAAAACATGTCGACCTCGCAATTTTAAGGTCGTATTTGACGTTTGATAATTCATTTATCGTAAATGAAGATAGATGTTTCAATATTTTAACGGTTACTGAAAGATATATCTATAGTGCAATGTTTACAAGTTAAAGTATAAAAATATGTTTTATTAAAAAAAAACGAGAGAGCAATTCATTGTTTATTTTCCATGAAGACATGGCATTGGAATAAAATAATTATTGATCCGGAGTCAGTTGATGGTTTAAAGAACGCTTGGTTTTAAACAGGGAATTTCTTGTTGACCTAAGCATACATGTTAAGTATTAATTTGATTAAAATCGAATTTAATGTTGTATTCCTGTCATTTATCAGTAGTCTGATATTCTTTCGAGATAATCTTTAACATCGTTGTTTTTGATGTGATAGATGCATTAATGATTACGCTATTGTAACAGTGAAATAATTTGTGTACTTATATCTTTTTTGTTGTTGAACGGATTTCAGACGACGGTAGATTGACATTAATGGGTAATTTTAACTTACACTTTAGGCGGGTTAGGATCAAAAAGCAATTTTTTATCATTGTAAAACATTTATTAATATAATACTTTAATTTACTTAAACCATTTTATTTATAAGTGAACTTAAGTATCTAAATGAATGCACTCAGCAATGAGATAAAGAAACGCATATCAGAACCATATTGTACATCTTTTCTAGCATATGTTTAGTTTTTTTTTCTTTTCTTTTCTCTTGATTATGGTATGGCAGCATTGTAACCAAACCTAGAATTATTGTGTTTTTCTCAAACGTTTGATGCCCATATCATTCTCGTTTCTTATTAACACGTTGTTTGTACTTCCCATAATTGTTATGCGTTTTACAGATTGTTAAACATAAAAGTTGAAGGAATATACCTGAACTAGTTTTTAGCATGCCAAATATAAACAAATCATTTTCCAAGTAACAAATCGCTTGCATCCCCTCATTTTTGTTACTGTTCAGGTTATTTAGAAATTAGCCATATGTACGATCGTTTGGTAATGTGTGTAGTTCGTTATGAATTTGTTCAGAAGTTGTCGCCATTTATCTTGTCACACAACTTGAACCAGGAACTCTTAGTTTTCAACGGACTGTAATTCATTCAAAATTCATACAGGATTAATTGGTATTTTGCAAAAACACATTTTCGACCCTAAAATAGATGTTGAGTTTGATGTAAATAACCTTCGGTAGTTTTGAAGAACTTTAACCAGGAAAACACCTGGCTCAATTCACTTATTATCAATGCAACACTTACGGGCATTCAATAGTTATTTGGAATTATGAGCTTTTAGGGAGACACAGGCAAAATTTTAATTAATTCGATTTGATTTTTTCTTTTAATATGAATACACTAAGCAGTCACAGAAATAAAACTTTTCGCTTTTTATAGAATAAAATTTTGGTTTCCCAACTTGATCCATGTTATGTTATTGTAATCTCAAGAGTGTTTTCAGTTACATTTGTTATTTTAAAACTACTCGGTGACTCTATCGGCGTCTTGATTACATTTAAAGTGTAAATATATAATTATGCTTCAAGCCCCTGATTGATAGTATTTATATAGAAATTCATGCTGGGGTTTTAAAAAAAATGTCCTTTTAGCATAGATTGAGTAAATAAGATCAATTGAATATTTTTGTTATTCATTCAGCTAAGTATCTATTTAAAGACTTGTGTGTATAATAACAAAAACAAATTCAATTGAAATGTTCGGAAATAACATATATAATCTATTAAGACACCATCCATTATGTAACTTGAAGGTGACCTTACCTTACCTTACCTTACAAAAAACAAAAACTACATAATTGTTAAATTGCATTTTTACGCAAAATTCAACCACACAGTTATAGTAAAAAAAGACCAACATTTAATCGAACTAATTGCTTGAGCTATGATAGTGAGATGTTACTGTATGGATTTTAAGCAAATAGTTAAAAGGATTTGAGATGTTAAAAATGAATTTGGTTGTCGCTAGATTTTCACTTGTCATTTTCAAAAAAAGATATCGAATGAAGCAAGCTCTGCAGCTAGGAAAATAAAAACTAGAAAAAAGTAAGAACTATCTTGTTTAATATCCTTTCATGTTGAAGTGATCATTTAGATGGTTTAAGTTATTTACTTAATACTAGTGGTATTTGTATCAGATTCAAGGATTCTAGTAGTTCTACCACAAAAATGATTTAATATAGAGCTACTTTAACTTGTTATTCATGTGAAAAAATTCTTTTTTCAGTAATAGAGGAAATATTATGGCAAAACAAACCAATCACAGGTTATTTGAGAGGTCATCAAACCTCTGCATAGTGTTGAGAATGATATGCAGGCTGCATCCATTGAAATTAATAAATATCATTTAAAGCCTAAAATCATTTGAACGAGTCTGCAAAAAATTAAGAAGGAAACAATTGAAACACAACGAGTCACTGGAGAACCTTTTGAAGTGAAAACGTGTTATGTAACTAGTTATCTTCAAAAGAATCAGACTATTTCCATTGCGGGCGAATCTAGCAGATCACTTAGTACTCATCTCAAAATATTTAAACTACATCAAAATATGAAGGGAAAAAATAATAAAGTAAAATAAATTGCAACAAAGTCATAAATATACAATAAAAAACGCCTAGTCGTATCACCTAGTTCGCTAAACTAGATTCTATCATTCCTAAATTAGTGTCAATTTTAGTGTTTTTATTGATATGGTTTTCTAAGATGATTACCTGTGAGTAAAATGTACACTCCAAACATACAACTTTCTAGAAGGAACCATTAGACATTTGAACATCTTTGATATCGTTTTTAATGTTGACCTTTAATCATAAAACGCAACCTGTGAATTAGTGTTACAATCACTGATTTATTACTTAAAATGTGTTTGACACAATTGTCTGCTATTTCAAGACGATTTGTTCCTCATTCATTGATACCACAAAAGTGTAGATCACACTTACAGTTTAAAGGTACACATTCTCACAATCATAGTTTTAAGATACATACACGCATGTCTGTACTGTAACATTGACATGCATTGAACGATTTTTAAATAACTTGGAACAAATGTCTACCATTTCAAGGCGACTTGTCGCGTCCAAGACTCTTTTTCTTACGTTCATGGTCAAAGTGACCTTGCTATGCATTGAAAGACCAAGGCCTATGTCACTACCTTAAAGTTCAATGTCGCACTTTGAGGTTTCTGTTTTGCTCTATTTTAAGGTAAACCATTTGTACAACAATGGTGTTCTGGCTTTAACTATGCCAGATATTAAAGGATTTAAAATAATTTGTAATCAATGTCTTCCATATCATGACTATGTGTCGTGTCTAAGACCCATGTCCCTAGCCCAGACTTACAAATTAAAGGAAAACATTTTCACACTTAGGGTTTAAAGTTGCACATATTTGTGTTCGGATTGTAACTTTATCTTGCATTGAATGGACTTAAAAAACTAGCATAGTTTATATATCTACCCCATTAAGACGCAAAGCCTTATATTACTATATTAATTTCCTTTCAATTGTGATCAGTTGCTTTCCAAGAGCGTATAAGCAAGATGTCAGTAAAGAAATTAAGATAGAATAATAGTTAAAGGCGCAATGCACATTTTCTGATTGTCATTTTTCACTATTTATTATTTTAAAGTTAGCGTCCGGACAAACACGATCTGAAAAGACAAACTTCTATATCACGCTAGGAATTATAAAGTTTGATCCTCCTCTGTTTAAGCACATATAAAATCATAAGATATAACACTATCTGCAATGCCTTACATTTTGTTTTCTTTATAAATACGATACGCAAGATTGATCTAAAGAAACTTTTTATATTAATCAATAAACAATTCTGCGAAGCGAATGAAGTATTTGCAGGAGAGAGGGAGTCTTTATAATACATACATTTTTATTATCTTCATTTCATTCATCATGTGTTTTCATAAGAATTTTTTGTTACATGCATATACTGTTAAGCAGGTTTCGTTTACATTTTACAATTGTCAAAATCTATGAAAGTTCGAACGTCCGTCCTCTTGTATCCCTGTCTTTCATTATGAAGTAGTTTTGTTCCTTTTATATGTTAAGATTAAACTCAATTGTGTACAGACGATAACATTTAATTGAATTGGCAGAATCAATATCTTAAGTTTTGGGTTTCATCGACCTTGTTTCGAGATATCTGAACTTGAGTTATAAATGATTTCTCATTTTAGGGTAGATAAGTCATTATTCATGTTACAAATGGACCTTTCCGGTTTTTCGTAGCGGAACATTTAGCCACACCTTTCCCATTCATTGCTAGGTCAACTGCTCACGAACAGTATTACAAATATAACCACGTGTTCTTTTGTGCAAACTAGGTCAATCAGTGATTATGTAATATCTCAGTTTAGCAATTGGATAACAAGTTTACCAATTTACATTAAACTGTTAACAAGGTCCCCTATTTGTTGTACATTTTATGTAGCTGACTTGAATTCGAGTAATTGTGCATTAGTTATGACAAATTGTATATCTTTCTTATGGTTATTGATAACAGAAATATGGCACCAAAGCTGTACAGTGCTGTTCTTTGATAGTCTGTGAGTTGGATTTTCTTTGTGATAAAAACTAATAATTATTATGATAAATGATTGAAAACGATAAATAAATTTAACAGCACTTCTTTCAAGCTACACATCTAAATGCTCATTGAAACATGATTCCATGTAACAATGCAAAACTATAGCTCGGAGTACTTCTTTTCAGGTTACTTAATATATCCATAGTGATAGGCTAACTTTTGGAAATGCAGAACTTAAAATTCCATTTAGGTATATTTGCTCTGTGTTTTAGTCAAGGTAAGTACACTAATTATACAATCATTTTTTAAATATACACAATTAGTTGGTGCTTTATAAACTAATTTTCTGTTAATTACAGCTGCTACTGACATATAATGGACTAATATAGGGGTGTTCAAATATGAATGCAGCTTGGTCAATTTTCAGAAGGCCCTTAACAAACAGTGCCAAAATAATTATCTGAATCCTTCAAAATACTCACCACCATGCCTTACATAAAATTTGACATTTTCTTCGAGCAAGGTGTTTTGTAGCCTCGGAAATAGGATAAAGCCACTAAAGGCAAGATCTGGCAAATAAGGAGGATGTGGAAGCTCGTCAACATTTTCCTATTTCATATATTCTCGTTCAATGGCCGCTTTGTTTGACGATGCATTCTCATGCAACAGCCTGATACCGCGGTCACCAGTTGCTGGCATATTTCTTTAATTTATGAAAGATCTTGCTTTTGTAAAACTTGGTATTTACAGTTTTCCATTTTATATCTTTCAACATTCTTGTATTGTTCCCAACTTGCATCCTCCTTTTCGATGGTCTATGTTTTGGGTCTCTTCAGCTCTACCTTTGCTTTATTAATGATCACTTTGTCGAAGTATGCATACCGAAAGGGAAATGATCTTATCTATTTAACACATAAAGGAACGTAAGTGTATGTATCTTAACTTAATATCATAACAGAACATTTAAAAAAATAATCTAAATCATGTTTGATAAACTTTTTTTCAAGTTACAGCAAACATAACTTCCCGTTTCTTAAAACTATTCAGGTGTAAGCTTGGATCTTTATTGTCTACGCTATAATACACCGACAGACGAGTCTACAGAACTTATTGGCTGATATAAAACACAAGCTATAAATCGTGATGTTTTATATTGTTTTCTTGAGCATATCTGTGTTTTATGAAGAATAGATCAATTACATACTGGCCATAAATCAATATTATATTTAAAAAATTAGTGTTTAATTATTTAATGTTTCATGTTCATGATTTAGGACTCATGTCAACTGATACCTTGGTCATTCCAAAAGTAATTGATGAATTTGAGGAAAGCAGCGTTTCCTTCAGATGTGTCCACAATGGAACAGGGTTAAGAATGGTATGGGAACAGAAAGATTGGAGCTATATTTGCGTATTTTCAACACATGATTGTAGAGATCTCGTACCAGTACAAGGAAGAACCAACTGCACTTGTGAAAAGGATTCTAAAAACGAAACAACTGTAAATTTACAAATACCAAATATTTCAAGTGCTGATCACAATACTACCTGGTTTTGTGCAGTCTATTATTTGACAGAAATACGCAAACAAAAAGCATCTTTATTGGTCAAAGGTACGTATAAAAATAAAATGTCATTTTCTATTATTTATAAATGGTCTGTATCTGTCATATAATAATTATACAAATAAAATGTTAATATACCGGCATAATAAATTGCTTAACTGAAAATGATGTTTATAGTTTTGTTTTGTACATATGTCTTTTTAAACATATTGCTTTATATGAACAATTCAGCACATACATATGAGTATACTGAATTCAATGGTTCTTTTCTAAGTCTTACTATTGTTAATGAATGAGGTCAAACTAACAGCAAAATTCTTTATGATAATGATAATTATGAAAATCATTAATATCATTAATAAGCTGAAAAATGAATCTTTCACCGATATCAGTTTTAATAAACAAAAAAAAAAAACGTTTATACTTTCAGCGTACAATTAACGCAAAGCGAAGCTTTGTTTCAGTTTCCATTGGCCAAATGATCAACAACTAAATGAATCATTTTGATAAAAAGATTTGTAATAATGTTTATGCAAATTAGTTTTGAATAAATAAATAAATGAATTAATAAAGATAACCTAAAACACAAAGAACATACTAAAGTCTTATCAAGACTGGACAGATGGAAATGTCTCAATATTTTAACACATTTATATTTGACGAGTGAGCGATAAAAAGCTAATGATGTCTCATTTACGTTTAGTTCCAGTCAAAACATTGACTATCACGCCTTCTGAGAAGTTCATACAGATTTCCGAAAACAAAACCACAACGTTTACTTGCAATACTTCCTACAGTCGGCCGATTCCCGAGATTCAATGGGTTTTAAAGGATCGCAGCTACATGAAATTAACTGGAGATCAAACAAATAAAACTAACAGTATAGGTTTGACTTCAGCGGAGAGTGCTCTTAATTACAAACCAAGCAGAACATACAACGGAATGAAACTTTATTGTATTGTCATCAACTCGGAAGTGCAAAATGAAGAAATATCATCAAGTTTAATAACACTAAATGTCACATGTAAGTCTAATATACTCAATCAAACTGAGAATGCGATATTATCGTTTTTGCCGTTTAAGTCCTTCTTTTTGGATATTATTTTTTCTCTATTTTCCCTTCATATAGCGTGTTGGTTTTTTTTCATCATCGTTCTAAATTTACTTTGATTTTCGTTTTTGTATTTTGTTTTTTTTTGTTTTAATTTTTGTTTCAATCAATATTTTTGAGCCACATTTTTATTAATATTTTTAAAAGTTTTATTTTTTTCAGATCCACCTGATTTAACACTGATGATTTATGGGTTTCCCTCAAATGGAATTTATAATGTTATTGAAAATAGCACAGGTACTTTAGCTTGCAAAATTACCGGAGGAAATCCAAAGCCATTGTTGACATGGACTAGATGTTTTGATAATGAAATTTATACTAGTTCCGGCAGCTCATCTACAACAGAAAGTAAG
>NW_026854092.1:0-55042 GCF_026571515.1 Ruditapes philippinarum
TTAAGTGATTTATTGGAGCTTGGATTATTAATTATTCTTGTGGATTTTATTGTGGGAATTTATTCTAAAGTGTTCTTGGATTTAACTTGGATTTAACTGTGCTATTGAAAAAGGATCATTCCAGGATCAGACTAGACATTTGTAATTTTTATTTGGACTTCAGGTATTTGTAAAGATAATTTGTTATTTTATTTTTCTTTAATAATTTTTCTGTAATAAATTTGTTATTGTTACAAGTTTGTTGCTGGCTTTTCTTTCTCGTTACGCCTGGCTCGTAACAATATTTAAATTTAACCTTATTGATTCTATAAATTTGATTTTAAGGGGTATTATTTTACACTTACAGTTAAATACTGGTTAATAAAAATATGATTACAATAAATAAATAAAAAAAATTTAAGCTTTAACATGATATCACCTAAAATGTTAAAACTGCTGATTTTAAAATTTACTTATTTATATTCATGAATAGGACATATATATTCCCAAAGTTTTTTTTTCTTACAGCAACTTAACAATGGATGCCTCCTGTCACTTGATATGCAATTATCCTATAAACCATTTAGGTGTCTGTGCACTTCTAGTTCAGCTCTAGTGCACTAGATGTGCACAAGGGTGGGAAGTTTAGTGTGAACTCAACTGTAATATTCAAACTTCCTAGTCATGTTTAAGCAGTAAAGTTAAACGGAAGGTGAAATGAATATCAATATTTTTGTTATATTTGCTGTGATTATAGCAGGTATGTCTTTTGTTGTATAGTGTTATTTGATTATATTTACGGTAACATAAAATACAGTTAAAAATGGGCATACTATTTCTAACAAGTGAATACTATTGTACTATTGTTGCAAAAATATATAAATGAAACCAATAGAATCATTATGAAATATTTGAATTAAATTGATGTAAAAATGCAATACTTTGATTAAAGATTCAGTAAGTGTATACATGTATATAATTATGTTACGTTTATCAATCTGAAAACGAAGCCTGTATGAAGGTAGACCACCCCTTTTGCCTTCGGCAAAGTTCGTTCGATGACGGTTATTTACGTGTTCGAATTCGGCTACGGCCGGAAATTTCCGATAATTTCCGAAAAGAACGTGACATGTGAACTGCCGGTAAGCGGAGTCATGAGTTTACGCGACAAATATGGACGCTTTTCTAGTAAACGGAAAAGAAAATGTGGAAAAAATGTTATAGGTACCGATTTTGCTGATGAAATTAAAGACCAGACATCTGAATCACACAAGGAAAACAGTCAGACATCGGGAAATGGTAGGCGTCTTGTGGAATTCGACGTTTTACTCACTAATCTACGATTGTGTAAATCGTGCCGACATCGACCTGTGCCGCTAATAGAAAATAATATATGTGGCGAACTCCAGAAGGGACTAAGTGGCTACCTTTATGTTAGGTGTTCTGACTGTGGATATGTAAACCGTGTTGCCTACGGGAAAACACACCGTGTGAAAAGGAAGGGGATGCCCTGTTTTGATGTAAACACAAAACTTGGAACAGGTAACTAAATTAATCATGCGAATAAATTCAGTTTTGGTACTTTATAACCAATGTGTCCCTTTTTACATTATGATACCTATGGAATTTTCATAGTTAGTAAGTAACACATGTCACCATTTTATGAAACTCGCATTGTTTTAAACTTTTGATGTAACTTAAACACTGCGTAAGTTGGTTTCTTGATTGTTAATTCATTGATGATTATCTGTAGGTAGCAAGACACTTCACCCCCAGACACTTCACTCCTCAAATTTTGAAGACACTTCATCCCTTAAGACACTTCACCCACCAAAATCAGTAAGACACTTCACCCCTCATCCAATTTTTTTTTATAAAGTAAATAAAACAAGTTAGATAACAACAAATGCTTATATATTTTTATATTAATTATTTTTAGTATTATTTGATTAAAAATTTTCTTTACTAAGTTTAAATCTGATTTAGGTTAATTGGTTGTATTGCCAAATGATATACAAAGCACTTGCATCCATTAAGTGCATATTGCATGTCATCTTGTTTATTCAATATGTTGATTGGTTGTTTATTCAACAGTTATCTCATAATTGATTAGATAATTGACTTAAAATGGTACAATTGTATGAAAATTAAATTTATTTATAATATTGAATAAATAAATAAATAAATAATAAATAAATAAATAAATAAATAAATAAATAAATAAATATGAATGAATGAATGAATCGGTTGCTTTATAAAAATGGTAAACATAAATTATTTATCATCATTATCAGACACAATTATCCTGAATTTAATACAAAGATCATTCATAATGTCATTTATTTAACAAATAAATAGCACCCGTTATGTAAATTAAGCACAAGGTTATAGCACAAATCATGACCAAATGAACGTAACTTGATTATTATATGGTAAGGATCAAACTGAAAACAAACTTAAGTACCAAAACTTTTAGAATTAAATCAACTCAAAATTTATTAGACAATAGGTTATACATAAAGCCACTGACCTCCAGATGGTAAAATTAAAAAAATGAAATACAATTTCAAGTAAACAGTAAATACTGATCTAGTAAGTTTTATTGTATAAATCCATCATCACTGATACCTTAATTCAAGAAAGAATGTTGACAAAAGCGTTAACATATCGAGTTTTTCTTTTCCATAATCTACTACGTTACTAACGCAGTAGCCAATATAAATAGGAGAAGATAATTTATTTAACGCGGTCACGTGTCACAACAGTGGTACGGAAAAATCCCGGTATCCGGTATGCCCGGGATCGTTCATTGAGTAGGCCCTTATCACATTTCAAGCTGAAGGTTAAATCGATAAATTTGTCATCATATATATGAAATAATTTATCAATAATAATTTTTAGGGCCATGAATTACTACAAATATAAAAGCAAAATCAATTATTCGTACCCCTATATGTTTGATAAAATCCCGGATTTCGTGCGTTCCGGCATGTCTGGAGCACAGGTCGCGATATTGTCCTGTACGATCACGTGATACGAGAAAAAACCCGGATGAAAGAATTCCGTGGTATAATAAAAGAAGGTATTTCCCATGGGTAGAAAAGCGAACCGTTTGTTTTCAGAGCAATAATGTTAAAATATGAACATTTTGAAGTGTCATTTCGTTTTCTTTCACATGCATAATGTTTTTTTGGGGTGATTTTGAAATATTAGCAAGACGGCAGTTTTTCTGCTTTCTTCTGGAGGTCAGCTGCTTTAAAATAACTTGAAAGTCTTTGTTTGAGTTTGTATTGTTATTACTATTTTGTATTGTATGTCTTTGCCATACTTCATGTGTTTTCTTTGTAAATGGCCATTTAGCAATTGATTTGCTGATGATGCTAATAAGATTGAAACTTGAATCTATTCTACTGTTATGATTACTCAAAAATTAGTTTTGGCTTCCATTTCGCTTTTATTTTGACGTTGTGCGACAGTAAAGTTATGGGTCAACCCTATTTGCAAAGTCTACCAGAATTTTTGCAGTTCGTGTGCCGTACATAAAATCTGTTAAAATCACCTTTATTAATCAAATTTGGGTCAAATAAAATTACCATTTGATAAACAAATCAATTTTGAATCAATTTTTTTTATATGAAACTTCAATGACATTGTGTACCCAACTATTTGTTAGGGAAATATGTAGAGAATGTGGCGAATTACAGCATGACATAAATATGTCACGGTTCTGGTTGACTTTCGATACGGGATTGGCTTCAGCGAACAGGTCTAGCAGTACTATAAAACCTGTTCGCTGAAGTCTCTTTAGCTACTCAAAAATATGAGCTAATTAAACAAAATTATTCAGTAACATTAAAAAAATATGAATAACTTAAACTATTAATACATGATAATTAATACAATAATCATAATTCATTACAGCTAACTAACAGCTTTGTATTACTGTTTTGCTTTCAATCCATTAAACAAGATACTGTCAATTAAAGACACAAAGTAAGTGTGAAAGAGATTATATACTCTTATTATATATATCAAAGGAAAATTCACACAAAGGTTCACACACTTTACTAGAAAGATTATTCAATTAGTTATATCACTTTTACTTTTTGAAATTAGTATAAAATATATAAAATTTAAAAAGAAATACTTTATATATACTATTAACTTTGTGATATGAGCCTTTGTTGTAGGGCAAAAACAACAATATATCCATTGTCTATTGTCAGTTACATAATAAAATAATAATAAAATATGTTAAACAGAGCAACAGATAAGCTATAAAAGTGAATTGGGTATTACTCCATCATTTCTTTTGGAATTAGGTATTGGTTCCATTTAATTTAGTATTCCAAAACTAGATACCCTATGATTTCAAGATCAATTGGGTATTTAATTACGAAGATATGAATTTTATGGATTCTATCAATAAAATCTAAACTGTTTTAAAAAGAAAATAGGATTAACAATTTACTAGAACTTTTCACAATTGTTTTATTTATTATATAAAATGCTCATGTTATATTTAATAATATTTTAACAAGTTCGTTTTCTGACTGATTTTTGATTATTCCCTGCGGTCTGGTGACCGCAGGGTATTGGTACGCGTTTAACTTTTGAGGCATGGAGGAGCACGTGACCTGTTTTCGGTACATGGAGGAGCATGTGATCTGTAAACCGTACATGATTGTTACGGATTTACCTCTTGTTCTGTATAGGTCTAGCAATTGACAGACATTGATATTTTCGCGGCCACCGGTGATCAATTAAACTGATAATGTTATGCTTATTACTTGCGGTAATACAAATTCAGGATTCTCTTCGATTGTATCAGTTATTTCCTGATTTCCATGCAGGTCATAAAGCACAGTTTATAAAAGAGTTATGAGTAATAAATAACAATGGATTTCTAATGTCACATATTGTAATAAAAGTGCATTGTAATAAAATTATATTATAATGTTAAAATGTGTTGATAAACTGCTCCTGTCTGCAATTTATACGTCTTGTAATTTTATCTTTACATCTGTAATAATTACTACAACATATGCTTATTTTGCAATTGCATTTATTAAGCTTCGCAGTAGTAGACATGAGTGGGGAACTTAAGTTTTCAACATTGTATCTTCAAAAATTTGCGTATAACAGTATAGTTCGATTTGTTTTGCTTATCGTAAATAAATTCTAAATTTAACTTTGTTATCAGTTTGAAGAATATAATGCTATTGCCCGGGAAAATGTTAGTGGCCTTAGATTATTAAATTGCAGACGACTCATAAATTATCAAAATAAAGAGCATCAGTAACTTTTGTTCATTTGGCGCCAATACAAAGTATATAGGGATATTCACTATAAATATAGCTTTTGAATATCTGCTTTTTTGGAGAATTTGCAATGAAATGAGGGGTGGGGTGTTTCTTTTCAAGTACTTTTATTAATTAGTATACTTTACAATAAACGAGGGCATTCTGACTTGCAAGTTTAAGGTCTCAGGGTATTTATGATATGAAAAAGAAATGTTATTTTGGTAATGCTCCATAAAGTCTTTTGCGTTTTATGTAATTGGTAATATCTGTTTAGTGCTTGAATAACAACATGTTGCATTCAAGTAAAATAAATCAAAAGTTTGCTTTATTCAGTTATGTTGTAGTTTAATTAAAATTGACAAGTTATTACTAACAACGTTTTGTGAGGTAGTGAAAAAATAATTTGATGATAGGAAAGTTAACGATGCACGATCTTACGATGATGTTTTAATAGCTCGTAAATAAAGTTAATTAAATTCTACTGCAATTTACAAACATCCATAAAATTCAAATTTCTTTTCAAATATCTTTAGTTTGAAACGTGTAAACGTGAAAGTAATATTTATTTTGCAAAATAACTTTAATAAATCATTATGCTTTATTGCATCATTTTGTTTGGGTAAATGTTGTAAGGGATCATAAAACCCCAGAACAAAATGATTGATTGGGTATATTACCCATATTTAATGAGTGTAGGATTCCATTATGCATTCATTGATTGAAGTTGAATGAAATTATTTATGCGAAACTCCGTTTATTATGGAAGTATTTTATTCAACGAGTCCAAAAAAAAAAAGTAATAAAGCTATACGAAAATAATATTCTATTTATCATGTTTAGCGCATATTCAAAATTAGAACTTAAAAAGAATCGATTTTCACCGACGCTTTCATACTGTTACCACAAGATTCAGCGCATATACACGTTTTGAGAAAATTTGTATTTGTCTGCTGGGAAGGGGAGAAAATAAAAACATAAAATACTTTTAAACAGTATATAATATCTTTTAAAAAATCCGAATTTCAAATGCACGTTTTCTTCTCGTTTGTTGTTGTTGTTGTTGTTTCGTGATTTTAAAAAAAACTATCAATACCAGCAAGCCAGGTACTTGTTCCATATTGTTTGCGGTTGTGTAAAAAATAATTTTAGATTTCATTTTTGCTTTTAAAAAGTTTTCAAGTTTAAGACATTAATTGCTAACTGTATTGATATTCGTTGAATATTTATTTTTGTTTCTACAAATAAAGATTTTTTTCCGTTCTTTTCTGTTCTGTTAAACTTCTACGCCAAGGTTGGATATTCTGTTAACCATCGTCGGAACCAGTTTTGAACTTTTGTGACAATAATTACGACATTTAAATTACTAAGGTGGGAAAGGTTTAAACGAGATAATAATATTATTTTTAGGTAGCTGTCGAAATGGAGCAACGAATAAAGCAAACGAAGACTCGTAATCGTAGTCTAGTTGTCGTAGTAAAGAAAACAATAGTATTGTCATATAGAATTGAAGATATATTCTTGACCCCCCTTTCCCCGATAGAACGAAAGTAGCGTGGTCTAGCCTTAAGCTGTGTCAACTAACCGAATGATTGTTACATTTATAGATGATGTCACAGAATCACTTAACTTATGCAGATGATATATGCACTAAGCGATAATATGAAGGTCAAAAATAAATTAAAATATCTATAAAATGGTGACACAAATGTTATTTTAACCTATATACTCGTAGTGCCATTCAGAAGAACACGAATTACATGCACTCTGTACAAAGGTTTATTCGTAATGCATTATAGAAAATAGTGTACATTTAAAGGTCATCTCAGCCATTCGGTCTAATCTTCGAAGGATAATTTGTATTCTTCTTAGGAAGAACTGTGGAATGGCATGCGGTAATGCTCAGATATACCAAAAGATTTGTTAAATTTGCTAATACTACCCATTTAACATTGTAATACAAAGTAGCTGATGTAATTTGAACTCTTTTTTCTACCTTAATATTAGAAGATTAAAGGCGGTTGACTGATGCTATATTTTCAGCAAAGCAAGAAACAAAAAAAGTCAGCTGCCCCCCCCCCCCCCCAAAAAAAAAACAACCAAAAAACAATCAAACAAAAAAAAAACAATAAATTTTCAACAAATCAAGAACCAATTAATTTTACACAAATAAAGAATCAATTAATTGAACTGATCTGACTATTCATCTAGACATTAAAATAAGAAATACAGTGATGCAATCAAATTTTATTATACAGTTAAACACACCAAACTAAATGGAAAGCATGCTGTTTATAAATTTTGTCAATATGCGTTAAAGCAGCATGCCTCCAGATTCATGCTTATCATCATGAAAAATTTGAAAATGTATTGAAATGTGAAATATTATGAAGTTACACATACAAACCTTGTACTTATGGCTGACTAACTTTAGAAATTTCTTGATAGACAGTTATAAAAAATGAAAGCACGAAAAGTGCATTTTACAAATTCAGCAGAATGATTGCAAATACATGTATGTACAGTTGTACCGGTGTTAGATTGTCGGTTTCTCAAGTTTAATCTATTTTTTCTTGCAACCGATCCAAATTCAAATTCAAATTCTTTATTTCTCTCAGTGCATCATACATGATACAAACATAAGGTATATAACAATTAACATTTGTAAAAACGGCAATACATACATGGCAAGTCATTTACAGAGAACAATCACAATACATAAAAAGATTAACCATCTATTGTTTATTTATTTTTGCTTCTTTCGTTCAGTAGGAAGTAAATTATTTAGTGTTTATAGTGTAATGATTCTGCAGCATAATTAATATTTATAAACAGCTGATTTGACCACGTGTTGAAATAACATAAAATGATGTCTATTTCACATAATCATCTTTTGACACCTGTCATGCAAAAAATCGGGCAAACGACAGTATTTGTTTTTTATAAGAGATTTAAACTGATTGTAAAGTTTAAATGTATCGAAATTGTGTCGACTGAATTTTAACACATTTTTTGCGGGGTTTATTTATTTCCTTATTTCACGGGCCTTAAGTTACGCGGTCTCACGTGGGGTTTTAGTTATTCACAGAAAGTGTTTATGGATTTATTTCTACTGGAATTAAGCAGTGTTCTGAAGTTAATAAACATATTGAAATATAAATTACTAGATAATTTTCTGGATTCAACATTATGTAACCTACTCCAAAATGCAACAATTCTAGATTTTATATCTACTTCCAGTGGTAGTACACCTAGTTCTCCATATATCATATTAGATGGGTACTCTTTTTTAGATTTAAAATTAATTTAAAAATTTTAACTGTACTCTTTCTAAATATATCTAAATTGCCAAACCCCAAATTTCACAACCATACAATAAAATTGGTCTGATAGTTTTACAAAAAATATCAACTTGTAGATCAATAGGTAAATTAAGTATTCGGATCTTTTTTTAAAAGTGAAAACATGGCTTTATTTGCTTGTTCTGCAATATGCTTTTTAGCTGTTTAAATTGCTGCCACTTCTTGATACATATATGCTAGGTACTTATATTCATTTACTATTTCTAATTCTTGACCATTGAATAAAAATTTTATATTATAATTCTTTTTCCTTGTACCCACTAATAATATTTTGGTTTTGCTAACATTAACAGTTAATTTCCACTTTAAACAATATTTCTCAAAAATATTCAAACTATTCTGTAAGTCTGTTTCATTTTCACTAACTATAACAGTATCATCTGCATAAAGAATTATAAATATTTGTAAAAATTGATAAAAACCTTCACATTGAGCAACACTATTTACACCTTTTGCTCTTTTTTCACACAAAAACTCTTCTAAATCATTCAAAAATAATGAAAAGAGGAGAGGAGACAAATTTTCTCCTTGTCTTACACCTTTTAAACAATTAAAGAATAGAGAATTACCATTTTTTGTAACAATTCTTGATTTAATGTTTGCATACATACTTTTAAATCAGGTCAAAACATTTACCATTTATGCCATATTTTAAAAGTTTAAACCACAGTCCTTGTCTCCAAACTGAATCAAAGGCTTGTTTGAAGTCAATAAATGCACAACATAGCTTTTTTTTATTTGCTTTAAGTAAATCTGTGAGACATTGTAGAACAAAAAGGTTATCTATAGTTGAATGATTCTGTCTAAAACCAGCCTGACAGTTTTTTTAATAATATTGTTTTTTCTTCTACATACTTATTCAATCTACTATTTATAATAGCTGTAAATAATTTACCAACACAGCTTAACAGTTGTAATGGGCCTGTAATTTTTCAGGGCATTGTTTTGTCACCTTTTTGCTTATAAATAGGAATAATGTTTCCACTTGTCCATGATTCTGGTATAATGGCTGTATCCAATATAAGATTAAACAGTTTTTACATAAATAGGCAACATACAGTCAATTGTACTTTTTATATGTTCATTAATAATTTTGTCAACACCAGGGCTTTTATTATTTTTTAGTGTTCTTAGTGCTTTCAGAATTTCTTCTCCTGTTATTGGCAGATTTATTTCATCATTTTACATTAGGTGAAAATTCAACTTCAATTTCTTCATTACTTTCAAAAGAATTTTCATTTATTTCTTTAAAAAAAATGTATACAGTTTTTATCTAAAGAGGTGCTTTCTGTTGGTTTCATATCAACAGAATTAATAATTTTCCAGAAGTCTCTACTACTTTTAGACTTGCAATTTCTTAAAGAGTTTATTTTATTTTTGTTTATATAAGTTAACACTTCTTGAAATTGATGATTTATATTCTTTTACTTACTTGTTTTAAGTTATTTTTGGTTTCTATATTTTTTATATCTGTTATACAGTTTTCTAGCATTTGTGGTATTTATTTCTCATATTTCTACAAGTAGCATTAAACCATGGTTTTCTTTTTGATTTTTACCATGTGAAATAGTTGGTATTTTAAAAACCAAAAGTATTTTCACAGCAATTTTGAAAGATTGTCATTTAATGTTATTTACAATTGTGTCAATATCTGCTTGAGTGGCCTGGTTACTTTCACTAAGCTTACATAAGTTGCTGTAGACATTGTCAACATCTACCTTGTTAATATTATCAGAAAATATTTCATTGGAACCTTCCCTCCATAACTTACATATAGGTGTGTTATCAATTTTATCATTTGTGTTAACACATTCTATCTTAACTTCATGTTTCATTTTCAAACACAATGAGATAGGACAGTGTACATCAGACAGTAGTGAGCAAAAATCTCCAACTGTTAATGATTTTAGATATTTAAAACATTCAGTATTACATATATAGTAATCTACCACACTTTTTCCTTTACATGTAGTTTTACAATTATAATAGTCAGGATTTAATCTACCATTTAAAATGAAAATGTCATTGCTTTTACAAAAATCCAACAGTTCTGTACCATACTCATTTCTAACGGTATCAATACTTCTTCTTACAATAGGAATATCAGAATGTATAAATGATTCAAAAAGTAACTGGTTTTTCCTCATATGCTTCACTATTACCATTTATATCACAAATAAAACTATCTATTTCAGTATAATCTCTTTCATTACTAACTCTAGAGTTTAAAATCTCCAAATAACAACAGTTTACTTCCATCATATTTGTCAATCTCCATTTGTAATTCCAGATAAGGATCAACATGTGCATACCTGGTTCTAATAGGTGGAATATATATTATTCCACAAACTATTTCTTCTTCATTTTGTGTTTGATCAAGTTTAATTTTGAAAAGTAGCATTAGTTTAGTTTGGCACTCAAGAACTTCTATATTATCAGAAATGTTATTTTTTACAAGTAATGCAATACCTCCAGATCTATATCTGGCAACTGATTTCCTGTTTGAAGTAAAACATTTGTAGCCATCTATATCTATAGTGTCAACGTCATCAAGTTTTTGATTCCTGAATTCAATTATATCATATTTATTGACAAAGTTTATAAATTCTGGACAGTTTAATTTTGACTTCAACCCACAGACATTTATACTAAGAATATTTAATTCATCATATTTTATACTGTCATGATTGTTCTCAACCCCATCCTAGAGGTTTATGTTTATGTTATCTGTATCATTGTGATTGTTTTGAAGTATTCTCTTTCTGTTGTACTCTTGTTGATTCTGATTCTTCAATTCTTTTGTTCACTGTTGATGCTTGTGTAGATATTCCTTCTTTGTTGCTATGACTTATGTTACCTGATTGTGTATCTGTTGTTGTATGTGCATATTGTTGATCTATTTGGAACACACTTTTAACATTTTTTGTTTTACATTTGTTGCATGCATTTCAATCACACTGTTTTCACTATCTGAACTATCTGAGTTTAGATTTCCATGTTTTATATTTTCTCTACTCTTTTTAAAGGTAACTTCAATATCTAATGGTGATGTAGCTTTTCTTCTTTTCCCTGTTTATGTTTATTGGTGGCCATTCATTTTCATTCACAAATGACAGTGCTCCAAACCTGTTTTGAAGTTTTAATATTTTGTCTAGGTGTTGTTTGATAATGTCTGTCATATTTTTTTGGTCTGATAAAATATTCTCCCTTCTTTTGAGTTGTCTTGTTTATGTCTTCCATTTTTATGTGTATCATGTTTATCATCATATATGTCCTTTCACTATTCATCTCAAAATGTTTTCTGTGTTCAAAGCCTTTTGTAAGATCTTGTATTTGTTTCTCATTTACTTTATATTCAATATTGTTTATATACAATTTATCTTTGACTAATCTTACTTTATTTTGCTTGTTTTCTTTTGCTTTTCTCATCACCGGATATAGTCTCTTTCTCCTCTCCTCAATTTCTCTTGGGAATTGTTCAACCACACTAAATCTTGTATCTTTTAACAAGTTTCCTGAATATTTAACTCTATTTCTATCTTTTCTATTAACAAAATTTGCAACTATTGGCCTTGGCCTTTCTGGGTTATTTGTTTTTTCCCCTATTCTATGGACAGCTTGATATTCAAAAGTTTTTCTGAAATTCATATGTTCATCAAGAAAGGCAGTGAGTGTTCCTTCTGTTTCTTCTACTTGACCACTTTCTAGAATTGGTTCTTCAATACCCATGAATAATAAGTTATTTTGCATGCTTCTTGTCTGGATATCTAATATCTTTTCATGGTCTTCCTCCTGTTGTCTTTTTTATAGTCATTGTTTCTATTTTCAATTTTTTAAGTTTTCAGAAAGAGTATCTATTTGTTCTTGTTTTGAATCACTGCTAGAGTTTATTGTTTGGCAAATATCATCAGTATATTGAATTGCTTCTTCTACATTCATTCAGTTTCATCTTATTTCTATTTAATTCTATGTTCATGGAGTCAATTTGTGTTGTCATTGATTTTACACTTGTTTCTATTGTTTCAAACTTTTGTATTCTATGTTCAATATTTGTTATTCTACTGTTTTTGCTTTTCCATAGATTCTTCAATTGTTTTCCAGTTCTTGTTTTGAATTTCAAATTGTGAGTGTATCATTTTAAATTGGTTGTCCATTTCAGTCATCATTATTTTGACCCAGTGTGGTGCATCCTCTATCTGTGTATTATGTGATATATTGTTTTTGATTTATATATGTATATGGTTTTCATCCGGATTAGTAACACTTGTGTCCAGTGTTTCTGTGCTATTATTCATACTCATATAACCAGTTACATATGTTTGCATTGGTCTTATTTGGTACATATGGTTTGGCATTTGGCTGGATTCTGGCTGGGATGGTTCAGATGGTTTGGTCAGATATGGTTGGGGCTGTAAATATAATGTCTCTCTAGCTTGTTGAAGGTAATTTGAAGTCATATTTGTATTACTGTCAGTGTGCAGGTAACAATTTCTAATTTCACCATTGATATTATTATCAGCAGAATTTGTATTTTTCTGTTGTTGGAAGCTATCTGCATTTGGATTCAAACTAGGCTTGTGTTGCATATTCATATTTCGAGGATTTGTTGCTACTGTCTGTGTATGATCATAAACATTCGCTGGACTTTGTTCTTTAAAAGTGGGTGGGGTGTTGTTTACATTTTCGTTTGAACTTGCCTTGTTCGGTTGTTTTTTCTGATTTTGTTTATGTTTGTGTTTTTGGTTGTTAGCTCTTCCACTGGTCATAATTTTATTACAAGGACTCTTTTCCTACCTATATATCTTTATGTATTTCGGGTGTATTGTCTTTAAATCGTCATTATCGCCAAAATTTATACATGTAAAAATTTCGACCGCCATTGTACCGCCATTTTGTTTTTCCATAACCATTTCTATTGCAAGTTGGATAAGTCGAACAATCATGTTCAATTAAATGTGTACAGAAAATGCCCCAGGTTAATATTTGCAAACAAAGTGTGAAGTAAATCTTCCATATTTAAAACAGCACGCCTCCAGATCCATGCTAATTTTGAAAATGTTTTTATAAGTAAGATATTGTGAAGTAACCAAAGGCTATTTATATAATACAAACATCACTCACAACCTTTGTAAATTACTAAAATGAGGTCAAAATATTCGGAAATAGCCTTTACTGCGTTAGTAACGCAGTAAAAATATGCTTATATATACTAAAAATATATCATTTATCGCTTAAAACATGTGAATTATTACTAAAATCTTGAATCTTTTTACTTTTCCTTAGGTCTTAGTACAATTTTTCTCAGGTTTGATTATATTGAAATATTTTTGCTCATCTGGAGGCGTGCAGCTTTACTGCATGTAAAACGTTTTTGAAACGTTCATGATGGTTTACAGACATAAAGAAACATCATTATACACACAAAATGCAAAGTAGAAAAAAACTATTAAGTCAAAGTTTTCCAATAAATTATTTTTTATCTTTTTAAGATTTTATAGTGAACTTAAATGGACATACACTGGTCCCCGTTTGTTTTGCATTGCTATTGTAGTATATAAACCAATTCAACACACATCTGTGAAAATTAGCCTGCTTATTAATTATAATTAGGAAGTGGCATATCTTTAAAGCATGCCCCTTAATGAAAGGGCGGACACCTCTTTGTCCCTCTCGCAAGACAGGGTCTTTCAAATATTCATCTATTTGAAAGACCCTGAAAGAAGAGGAATCTTGTGATGCGTGTATGTGGTCGCACGGTCACTTTTCTTACGACATGTCCCCGATGCATGTATGTGGTCGCATGGTCGAAAATCACTACTAAAATCACGTTTTAAACAATCGTCTGGTGCAAAGTCTTAATTTTCTTATGAAGAAAACTTTTTATCTCTAATAAGGAGTTTTGAAAGCCTTATCAGGAATATTCTCTAATGTTACTTCTATCTAGAATTAAAAGACTTTTTACTTTAAATGGGAGTAATAAAATCCTTATTAGGACTTTGATATTCTTAAATAGGAGAGATTAAAACCTTATTAGAATTCTGTTAGGATTTTTACTCATAATTAGGAGAAACAAACCTAATTACAACTTTGTAACTCTTAATAAGGAGTTTTAAAAGCCTGGTTAGGAGAAATAGAATATTAGAGGAGTTGAAAAATAAAATCTTAGTTAGGACTTTGTAAGTCCTAATGAGGAGTTTAGAAAGCCTTACTTTAAAATAGAAAAAAATTGAACTTTGTAACTTCTTATTAAGTTTTATGCAAAGAACAAAAAAGAATTTCAATTCACCTAGTAAGATTTTAAAACTTCTAAGGACATGTAAAGTCCCAATTTATTTTCAAACATTAAAAACGTCACACCAACACAGTAAGGTCATATAGCGACTTCCCAGCTTTAATGTTGGAGAAAGACTTCTGATGCCCCTTTCTGTATGAACGGGAACCCGAATAGAACCACCAGCGTTCGCTAAGCTAGCTGGATAGCATAGCGGGATTCGAAACCACAGCGGTAAGGGGCAAGTAGATAGACACTACTAGTCTTGTTATTTGCAAGAGTACGCTAAGCAATATACTTAAAAGATGAGTATTGTATGCACCTAATATGTACTGTAGTTGCATATTTTATTATCAATGGTCTTTACATTTTAATTGCAAACAAAAATGACGTTCAAAGTGAATTGGTCTTTGAATAAAAATATGAAATACTATAAATATTTCATCAGATAATGTCATATTAAATCATGTAAAACTAGATAAACATTTTTGTCCAAGAACTAATTTGTAAGAATATGCAAATGATAAGGTTCTATTGTTTTCACGAATATTTGAAATATTTCTTGAAAATGTGCCAATTGTAGACCAATCCACTTTAAACGGCATTTTTCATCATGAGTCGACAGATAAAGCGGGACATCCTTTCATGTCTCAAGGATACTAAATATATACTAACTCAATGCTTATTGTAATTTAATACCACTTGCAAACATAATTTTATCATGAATATTCATCTTGCGACATAAAACGATAGTGTTCCGACATTTAACAGCAAGGGGTAGCGTCTTGAAAATTGGCATGCAGAAAGTTGACCATATTTCTGATTTGATTCTGTTTATTTTTTTCTAATAGTTTCAGCCAATTTTTGTACACACGACGTCAAAGTTGACCATCAAAGCCCGTTTTTGAACAAGACGTCGTTGCGTATCCTTGGCAACTATTACGGATATCACAACGCTATTGGCGGACAAAATACCTTAAATCTTACAGCATCCAACGGAAATTGTTTTTTTCCTTCAAGCTGATATAACATTTATCGTATTACGCCGAAAAATGTTTGAAAAATTGAAAGAAAACTGTCAATTTTGTGTAAAAATTTGACGTTCAGTTTAGCCGCAATTTTCGGCTTTAAAGCGGCTTATTTAAAAATTCGTGAAATAAATTTTTGATTTTTTTCTTTAAACGTCCTTTAAAATGTATACTTAGACGAAATGACTAAAAAAATAAGGGGTCACCGACTCAATTTTTTCGGTACACGTTATTTTATTTCCCCCACCCCTTTGGATAAAAGTCACGCTATCACGGGGCTTTTGTTATTTTTTTCTGTCATTAAAAAGGTCGCCCTGTGTCAAAATCCCGCTATAAACGGCATTTTACGACATTATCACCACTGCAGAAAATATATGGATAAATAAAGGGTACGAAATTCCGTATATTATAGATAGACAGGTAAAATAAGTGAAATTTGAATACGTATAGATGTACGGTACCTTATATCAGGCAATTAGAACATGTAGTAGATGACTAATATACCGTGATCTGTACACTCGTAATAATACGGAAATTTTGTATGAAGTCCGTATTTAATAAAATATGGATTTTTTTAAATAACAAGGTCAGATATTACCAAAATATGAAATCTTTTATTCTTGAAAATACCGATTTTGTTTATAAAACAGAGAATAAAGATGTAATTCAGAATTACCCACTTTCTACAAGAGGAAAGAAATAAACGTCTGATCTGACATTTGTCGGAATAACATTCAATAGTAAAACTTTGAGTAAAATGTAATATTTTCCGGTTTTATTAACATGTCAATTGCATACTGATTAAATGGTCGGTGAACAGAACATATAAAACATCGACAGATCCTCGACAGTGTCCGTAGCATGTACAGACAAAAAAAATGACAATATATATTGAAATATCTTTATTTGTATAAAGATTTACAACGCAACACTCCTTTCTCAGGACTTCCTGGTTCACTATATACATGTATGTTCTGCTAAACATCCGTAGACGTGCATTTACAACGTTTCATTATATTTCCCGTTATAAGTACTTTTTTTCTGTTCAAAATAAATTCTACCATAAATTTGGCTATACGTACAGTGAATAATAAATATTTGCAAAGGACGATTTGATAGTAATGTTTTTAATACATAATTTATGGTGAATCCTCATTTTTTTTTACATTATGATATTCTAAAATGATAAGCAAAACCAGAGAAAATGTATTAAAGATGTGTATTTACTCGTAGAATAGAACGTCCTACCTCTGTAATCCAACACCCACCGAACTAACGTTTCAAACATGACTTTTGCTGCACGCTTATATAATTAACCAATTTTCATTTATGAGCCGTATATTTTTAATTTGTCAATATTTCGAACAGTTATTTAGCATATACTCTGTCAAATTGCTTCAATAGTTTTTGCTTACAAGTTAAATTCTGGGTTTTAATAGATTAAATAAAATACATATCACTCACAGTATATCACTCATAGTGTGGGTAATAAAATTGTCTATCTTCATTGGCTTTGCAGAACTTCTTGTAGCCTACGTATTAATTTATGATTGAATTTCCGTAAATTTTTAAATTTACATAAAAATATATATAGCTGCTTTTTGTTCCTTATGGCATATTTGTCGATTCAAGTTCATTGATTAGTTGGATTGCATTACAATATCAAAAAGTTACATCGCAATGATAATTCTCAGCTGTACTAGTATTTGTTCGCGCAGCGTACGCGTTGAACGCCTGACGTCTTTTTCTTTACATGCGCCTGTTTACAATTCCTTATGAAGTAATTAATCATGCTTAAAAACAAGAATAAAATTTGTTTGTTTTTCGTACACATATTTTTTCAGCAAACATAAACGTCACAAAATGGAAAAGCGATAATAATAAATTCAATAAAATTGCACTTCGACCAAGCCCATGATAGTTAACAAGACAATTGTTGTTACATATCTAGCAAGTTTCGTACACTGCTGACAGTTCCTTTTTGCTGAAGTAATACGTTATATTGAAACGTACCTGTATTTACACTTTACTAGTCTAGGTTTTAGTCGGAAAATCGACTATATATCAATCAGAAATCGTGGCGTGCTCGCACGAAATATTGCGTATGTTATGAATAAGCAAAATATCAACGCCAAAATCCCAGGCTAAGATTTTAAATATAAATATGCTTTTTCATCGTAATGTCTCATTTTAAAAATTAAACATTTGCAATGGAACATTGTTGTTTTTGTTTTATATGTTTAAGTAAATCTCTTGTACAATTTTCCTGATAAGGTGAACATTATTGCCGCACGCTGTAGTGCATTCGTCGAATTTCGTTACAAAATTACTCAAGGGGTGGGGGAAATAAAATAACGTGTACCGAAAAAATTGAGTCGGTGACCCCCTACTTTTTTTAGTCATTTTGACTAAGTTTTTTTTTCCATTTTTCAAACATTGTTGGCGTAATACGATAAATGTTATATCAGCTTGAAGGAAAAAAACAATTTCCGTTGGATGCTGTAAGATTTAGGGTATTTTGTCCGCCAATGGCGTTGTGATACCCGTAATAGTTGCCAAGGATACGCAACGACGTCTTGTTCAAAAACGGGCTTTGATGGTCAACTTTGACGTCGTGTGTACAAAAATGGCTAAAACTATTGGAATAAAATAAACGGAAACAAATCAGAAATATGGTCAACTTTCTGCATGCCAATTTTCAAGACGCTACTCCAAAGTTCGCAAAGTGTCGCGTTCTACCTTAATTGATTCAGATTTGTAATCATCATTACAGAAAAGCTTTTAAATTGTTTGTATGAAACAAATCAATTATGTAGCGATCATCATTGTTAGATATATCATTAGATTAATGAATACCCGCAACAAAATAAGGTCGGCAAAGCTTTATCACTCAAATTGGCGAGAGATATGCATTTTATTTCACGGATAAAACTCCAATTATAAAATAAAAATTTATAGAATATAAAAATAATTTTAATAACAATATAACATATTTTACAACATTTAATACAAATATTTTATACACAGAAATAATGCATAATTATCATTCAAAGTCGATGCTTTGAAATATTTCTAACTTTAAAGTCCGATTTAGACAAACAAGAGCTCTCCGTAAGACAGCGCGCTCGACTATTATTAGTGCTTGACCTGCGCCCATCAAGTTAGGTAATCAAGGAGAACAAGTAAGTGAAGTTTCAAACCATTTCCTTAAGTAGTTTTGTAGATACCAACTTGCTTGCAAAAACTTATCCACGATAAGACAGCGACACCGACGCCGGAATGAGTACAATAGCTCCCACTATTCTTCGAATAGACGAGCTAAAATGTTTTAAAAACAAGAACGTGTTTGTTAAACACAAATGCCCCCGGCTCAGATTCTTGTCAGTAGCAATATTTCAAAAAATGTTTACCAATTCACTCAGTTATGGACAGAAAAATTGCCAAAAAATTGTAAACACAAGTTATATAGCTTGACAAAGTCATGGCATTTTGTAATTGTGAAAAATATAAGTTGCCAAGTCATTGCTCTGACTTGTGAAGTTGAAAACTATTCAACTTCATGCAAGTTATCTTCCTACCAAATATGAAATACATCTGTCATTAAATAAAGGCTGTATGGGCAAAAGTGTAAAAATCAATTTTTAGCACTGGTGACCTTGACCCAACTGACCACTAACTCCATCAAAGTTTATGTTTTTATCAATTATAAATGACATCTATCTATAGAATAAGGTCAATACACCTGTAAAAATGTAAAACTCTATTTTTAACATTGGTGACCTTGACATTGGTAACATTGACCTTGATCCAAATGACCCCTTACTACACCTAAAGAAGAAGGACCTCCCTTAGCATGTTTTGTGAAGAGTACTTGTTTATTATAACTCCCAACAAGAAAACAGGGGGAAAGAACAATTTAATGATGAAGGAAGTTTATACATGACTGGTAAGTATAACAAAATGACAAAACACAATACACAAGAGATAGGAACAATCTATATACATTACACGTTTCGGTTTATTACTCCAACAGTAATTTCGTTTTGTCTAAAAATAATATTAAAAATTCCAATGCAGGAATTCATGAAACTTCAATTATACAGTGACGGAAATGATATGTTCTGTATTTCACGTAGGCAATATGGCAATATTTTCACAATTTGTATCAAGTTTTAGGGCCAGTTCATTAAGAGACATAATGTAGGCCATGACGATGATGAACTGTCGCCATGGTAATGTAGCACTGTCTTTTGTTGTTGTTGTTGTTTTTTTTTTGGTCTTACGTCGCACTAACAGAATAAAAGTCATATGGCAACTTTCCAGAACACTGTCGTACTGTAGCCCTGTCATCATCGCATTTAGTTTGATATAATTTATTATTTAAGCTCGAGCGAAACAAAATGTTAATTTGTTTTTCACTGTAGGCTGAGATTTATTATATATTTCAAGAGATTTGTTATTTAATGACAATTGAACAATAATTGGTAATTGATGCTGACACATATTTAGGATAGAATATAAAAACTGCCTAAAATATAAAATATGCTGCCCCACTGTTTTTCTTTATAAAATGAATATTTTGATATTTTTCCGAAAAATATTTGTATAGATATTTATGTGGGTCGCGGGGGTTATTGGTTACTCGGGTGATGTTTGCTATAAAATTGAAAGCACAATTGACAAAGTGTTAAGTTAATTTAATTTCACCTAAACTACCACCATTATAGGGTTTACGCACGTTTTTCCGTATATAGCATCTGCCCGGTAGGGCGAGGTATCCAACCGTTTTGAGGGACTGCAGACATTATAAAAGCGGAAAAACGTGCATTGACACTTTTATAGCATAAAACTTTAACCAAATTCATGTTTCTAATACAAAACAAATAGATCTAGATGGAATCCGGGGGAAAAGGTTTGCGCTTGTTCAAAGAAATAATTCTCTGAAACAATTCCTCCACCCCTGAAACTTAGAATTTGTAAATGGCAGCCATTTTTTTCTTTCGACTCGAAATTATTTCCTTTGATAATATGCACAACGGAATCACATCGTAGACTCCTTGTCCACTAAAGCTTCTGGTTGCGGGCGAGCAAAACGTGTAAAATCGCAGATTTTGAACTGAAAATTGATAAACAAGTTCAATAATGGATCACAATCATAGAGGAATTGTTACTTTTATAACTATGAAGTACATAAAAGACATCATTTCTGGCCTAAAACCTATATTTTTCGTAATACATATGTATACGATTTCTCACACTGATTCTTAAAGCAATGTCGCAATTGTTGACTTTGGAAACCGATTCCAAGCTTAACATATAATATACGAGAAAATCCTTTTGATATTTTGAAGAATAATCATGTGAGCTTAAGAAAATTAAACAATATCTGGTGTGCACACAGTGGTTTAGGTAAAAATAACAAATCAACGCAATTTTATTGGTGTTGTTTCCTAACTCATGGAGCATAAATTAAAACTGTGTACAGTTGCTTGAAAGCCAGCTATTTTAAAATTCCATGATAATTGATCTATTTCAGCTATAGTTAATGAATTTAATATCTAAAATTACATATTAATGGCATATTTACATGTCAATGTTTTGGAAATGGGAAAATACACCAACGTTGTACAGCTAATTGGTGTAATGATTTGCATTTAAGAACTTCACACTTGTTTATGGTATGTCTTATATGTACGAATTTAAAGTGTGTGTTTTTTTGTTTTTGTTTTTTCTTTTGTTGTTGTTGTTGTTGTTTACTGCTCTCAATGTTTACATAATGTGTTGTAAAAACGTTGTTTGTGCATGGAAACCATAGTACAGTAGTTAAATGGTCAAAAGTTGAGAACTGAAGGTAACATTTGTTTTCAACGATAATCATCACGACGATCAACTCATATTTCTAAACATAATACTCATTTATTTTCAAGCGTGGTTACATTTATTGAAACTATGTTAAGGTCAGCGTTATTTCCGTTATATGCTATCAATGAGATCATAAAACGCAATTTTGGTATTTAGCATCCTTTAATTTCCCCTTAGGACTTGTACCAAAAAAGCTTTATTATTATGTCTATAATGTCTAATTTCTGACTTATACAGCAGAAGATGTGGATCATTAGATTGGCTATGACAGACGCTATTGTGCCTTTAATCATGTAGGCAAAAGTTGAATTTGGACGATCATTTCATGGATGAACACTCAGATTAAATATTCATCAATTCAACTACCAACATATTCGACTCTGAAGTTGATTACACTACTGATACGATAGAGCTACCTCTTTCGGAGATATACGGTGAATTGCTCTATCGCTACTTCCGAGGTACTGTACACACATGTATGTCGCTAAAACCAGGTGAAAACAAAGATAAAGGGTTGTTATTTTTTATATATATTTTGCCTTGTTTTGTGACTTCGTGCCCCTGGGTACTTTGATGTACTGTGTTAACTTTAATTCGCAAATATGAGTTATATTTATAATCTGTTTGTTTTTGTTGTTTTTTGTAGTGTGTAACAAATGAACTATTTATTGTATGACTTGTATGTTTATTTCAGCGCTGTATTACGCCGTTACTACTTCCCACAAAGACAGTCTACAGCGTTATCATACAGCCCTAGTACAACCTAAATTAATATTCATATTGTAAAAAAATAAATGATATGTCACATATTTTAAAGTACACATTTGTAATGCTACAAAAATGTGTATCATTAATATACCCATATTTCAAACATAAATAAAACATATAATAATAAATAATATAAAATCTACAAAGTTAGAGTATTATAATGAATATTCTTTCAAAGACAGCGTCGAATAAAGTACATTTAAAGTGTCTTGTGCGTCAAAATGTTATTGTTGACAGAAAAAAAAATTGTCAGTTAAAAATCGATTAAATGGGGGCTTATATATAGAGGATATTTGTTTGTTTTGCATGTAAGAATCGAAATATATTTCACCGAGTGAACGCCTGATGCAAAAAAAAAAAACAAATAAAAAACAACAAATTTTATATTTACTTCATGCAGTTTAGTGATTTAACTCATTTTTACTGATTTTGACGCGTAACAACTATATAAATAACAATCAACATACATTTTACTTCTATAAGTAATGCATGACAAACAATACTATATAAACAATTCGGTTATTAAGTCTTAATTTGTGGGGAATAGTGTCCAACAGCAAATATACTTACTCCTCAAACGTAAGTGTCATAACATCATGATTAGTTTCTACATGAAAAGCCATATTATTAAAGTCGTATTATAGCATGCAAATAATTCAATCCAAATTGATGATAAATAAAATATTAAGACCACTATTAAAATGACCAATGGTAAAGATTGCTCTCTAGTTGAATGATTTTTTCGAAAACGAAATTAAGAAATGGATTTGTTTGTTTGGTATGTGTTAACATCAATTGTTATACATTATTATGATATTTATCCGCGGTCAGTCAACCTATTAAAAAAGTAACTGGCTTTCACTGCGAAAAATATACTGATATACGGGAATATACGGTCCCGTATTTTTGACATATACGGGCGTGTACGGGATGTATTTGTCGAATATACGGACCAAGTATACGAGTCCGTATAGGGAACACCGAGTATACGGGAAGTCCGTATATGCATCAGGCATATACGGAATTCCGTATTTGCACCATATACATGTACGTATATTTGTTCGTATGTTTGAAGTATACGGAGAATAAAATCCCGTATACGGACTTTATCAAGGTTGTTATCCCTAGTATACTATAAATATACCAAGGATATACGAGACCGTATTTTCTACATATACAGAGGATATACGGATTCGTATTTTCTACGTATACAGAGGATATACGGAACCGTATATTCTACATATACAGATGATATACGGACTCGTATTTTCCACATATACAGATAATATACGGAATCGTATTTTCCACATATACAGATGATATACGGAATCGTATTTTCTACATATACAGAAGATATACGAATCGTATTTTCAATATATACAGGGGATATACGGAATTGCATTTTTAGTTGTACACAGGGTATACAGAACTGTATTATCGAGATAAAAGAAGGTACAGATACTATCAAAAGCATGCATTTACATATAAGTAACACGTATACATGACCGAAATGCAGGCTTGTACAATAGAACATGTTTGATTACACATTGTGAATTGGAACTGTAAAGTCATATGCTTAAGAACTTTATCTTCACAATTGGAGTATTTCAAATAATAAAGTAAAAACCAAATCGAGTCACTATTAAATATTTATTATTTCATAAACATATATTCAATATGTATACATATATATAACCAAATAAACATGTCTTCGCTACAATAGTCATACTTATTCCAGAGGGACACATTAATGTAGCGTTGCAACGGAACGGCGATATACCAGTATGTTGCAATACAGAGTCATGAAATACGTATCACGGTGTAGAACATCCGCACCGCGATATTTTCTTTAGAGATCGAATTATACATGTACATTTTTCGATATTTTCAAGCCGTAACCTTTATGAATTGCATGTTGTTTAAATCTAGAACAAACTATGCTAAATTGAAGTTCTTTTCGATTTATCTTAACAATGATTCATATGAGCCACTTATATTACACCCATAAAACATTTTAAAGATATTCATATCATTTGCTCGTGTTAACATTCACATGTTATTTTAGGGAAATGAGTCCATGGCACAAATGGATAATTACAGAAAGTTTTAATAATAAGCATTAAAATTAAAAATCCGTATTTTCAGAAATTCGTCATTCAAACACTGTTCTTAAGAGCACTTAAATATATCAATCATCTATAGGCCAGTGTGACGGTGTCTATTTCGTGACGTAGGAAATGTTTTCTCCAGATATTACATTCTTCTTCGGCATGTGTGTATACTCGTGTGTATCTGAAAAAAGAGAGTTTAAAATCCTGTTTAAATAGTGTCATGAAATAGTTATCACAACTTTCAAAAAGTCTATACACAAGCATTTTTTTAAGCGTATACATATATACAATTTTTTTTCTTACGCAAATTTCAAAATTATCTTATATCATTCGAATAAAGATGTCATTTATAAGCAACCATTAACACAGGATTTAAATGAAATGATTAATCTTTGACGGATGATAAGTTATATGTTTTTGTTATGAAACTTTTACGAATATATTATTTCACACTTGTAATATAAATTATAATGGTATCTTTGTTC
The DNA here is from genome assembly GCF_026571515.1 of Ruditapes philippinarum. NCBI lineage: Eukaryota > Metazoa > Mollusca > Bivalvia > Venerida > Veneridae > Ruditapes > Ruditapes philippinarum. Next base: position 25,167 of record NW_026854092.1, read on the forward strand.
TATGTAAAGAGTATTTTATTGATTAAAAATATATGTAAACAAAATAACATTGCATTGGGAAAAAGTGCTGACATAATCTTTTTGATCGTTTTACTATGTATATTAGTATCGTTAGTAGGAGTCAGTTCGTTTGAAAAAAATGGTTTAAAATGTACAGATATTTGCTACTCAGATGTAGATCCGTGTTTGCACAATGATATCCAGTTAAGTAAAAGGCGGGATACCCAGCTATACTTCTCATTTATATAAAAACTTAAATCTTAACAAATTTGGATTATTGTTTGTTTCAGTATTAATTGTTTCAAAAACTATCTCATCACAACTTCACAGCAACGAATGAATACCTTTAATATACAATAGTGTATATTAATATTTTTTTATTGTTAAGACTGTTTAACTAGGTAAGTTGACAATAGAATCTCTTACAGTGTGCCATCACTAAAAATAAAGTGATAATTCTCACAAAAATTATAAATCAAAATATCCTCCCTTGCCTATAGCATTAATCTGATTGTATGAAATCAAATTCAGAAAATATACGTATCATATGTGACAATTGCATAAAATAACATAGGAAATATTTTAGTTTAATACATGCGAATGCGACAGTATTACGTGCGCACGTGAAACATTTACGTATCAACGCCATATCATGATATGTTTCACGTGCGCACAAGTACTGTGCGTTTAGTATAATAATTAATTGACGAGGTGGTTAAGTCCAACATCCAGGTTTAAAACAGCTATCATATTGTGTTTATTATCTTCAAACAGGCTAGCTATATAAATTAAATTATCAACAAATTTACCAACTCTCAGCGTAATGCAGTAGGTAAAGTTGTGGTAAATATCAATGCAATACAGCTAGGCTCGAATTGCACCTTTTCCCCAAAAGTATTGCTTTATAATTATCAATCAAGTAAAAAAGTTTTGTATTATTTATTGCAAAGATTATAAATGCTGTGCTATTTTCTATTAACTTCTCATTTTGTTTTAAATGTAGCTGTATTTAGCCCTATTTAGCAAGTTGGTGCAAATTTATACGGAATGCATGATACTGTACACAGACTGTTTCAACTATAGTTACGTTTGCACGAAATACTTCTGCACTGCAAAAGTACTATGACTGCTACATACTACACACTATACAGGATAAAAATCACTATCATCCGTGCATGTATATCTAAATTATTAAATATCATAACAAAACTACCTTTCTATTCCAATTCATTTTTCTAATGTAAAATTTAAAAAAATATATGGTAAGAAAAACGCAAAAAAAAGTGAGACAACTTGTGAGGCTCGAACTCGTGATAAAATTTAATGTGTATGACATTCGAATGACTTTACTAACTTTGCCATCAAGACATTTCAAATTCTGTTTCTTATCTTACATTATATTCGCTTCTGAAAACCCTGTTTTACCTAGTCAGACAAAGGTTGTTAACTTTAGTGTACATGCACAAAAGAAAATGTTAAGTCACTCTCACATTATCAAAGCGGCGTACTTATCGCTTACGCACGTAGTAAATAAAAAAATTACTATCATTAACATATATAAAAGTGATTAAACTGTGAAGAAATACATATTTTTTGATACAGTAATATGTTTAAGAAAAGAAAACTAATTTAATATAATAAAGTCGCATGCACAGCGCATCGATATCAAACAATTGTGTGTGTTGGAGTTGTATATATTTTATATATTTGATTTTTGCATATTAAAAGCAAGGATGTTTTAGCATTTTCAAATGCGCAGCAAAATGCTTATATGCCTTAATTGACATCATTTTATGACATCATTCCGCCAACAAGATATAAAAGAGAACCAATGTATTTATAACTAACCACATTTATTCATGTCAAAATAAATGCGTGTAATTAAGGAAATTTGACTTTTCCTTGAGAAAGATTAAAATACATGATGTCAGTACGGATGGGAATATATGAGTCTGTGTAACTCTTCTTTACAGACAGTACGTCCGTCTAATTGTCTTATTTTATTCACAAAATACAACAATTTATATACGTTAACTTACATCTATATTACTTGCTACCATACTTTGCTTCATCTATAATTGCTGTTAAGAGGGCACAGCTGCATTTCTGGAAGATTTAAACACGCTGTACACTGTCCTGAAAAAATCATAATATAACTTCATCATAAACTGATAAAGAGCACATTGAAAATATTTCATAAGTGATCACATGTGCGAGTGTTAATACTGTAGGAACGTGTTCACTTTTATGTGCATGTGTAGTTATGTATGTTTGTGTGTTCGTGCGTGCGTGTGTTACCATATCGCTTTATTGAAATATAAGTCAAAAAGTGGAATGTCGAAAAAAATTGTGATGTACAAAGGCTCTATACAGTTAATTTATGTATAACAAAATATTAAATAACTGTTTCCTCAAACAGGCGCGTGTTTGTGACTGACCCATGCGATATCACCTTATGCGTAATGTTTATCTTAAAAACTAAATAAAATGTTTTGATTATAATAAGAAACAAATATTTAAATTTTAATTATGTGTCCAATAAAAAATCCAATATAAATGTTGAAAACTCAGTTCATGTATATACAATTTAAAATATGTGCTATCCTGAACAACGTAGATAACCAAGAATATCGAATGAAAAAAGAGTTGTCTGTCCTGAATTGCGAGTAAACTCGATCTTGCTAATTACTAATTATGCTAAAACAATACAAACAAAACCGTTTTAAAACTTCTGGTTCGTTGCTATATTTTATATGCACGAGTTTTAAAATTCTTACACCGACACTAAGCTTCGTATCAATGTAAATATAAGCATATCTTTTGACATCAAGGGTATTTATCTGTCATTCTTTGTATTAATGTAAATAAAAAATTCTGACAAATATTTTCTTTTTTTATTCATCTAAATGTATGATGATATAAATGAAAAAAGAAATATTTGTTTGCTATTTTTGTTTCAGATTTGTATTAATTTATATATAGTTAATATAAATAAGAAATATATAGAAACATGTGTACAGAAACTTAAAAAAAAAAGTGAATAAAAATGAAAAGAGCGGAGTCTTTAAAGTGACTTATATTTGCATCAAATAATGGGGATTTGTATAAAAATAAAAACTGTGATATAAAACAAGTATTCTGCTCGTTGAATACTCAAGACTGAGAAAGACGACTTTATCTAAAAATTTATAAACATATTTTTTAGAAGTACTAAGCAATTTTCTTTTAAAATATGTTAATCTGTTAAATCTCATAATTGTTGTTATTATTTTGAATCAGGTCTTTTTGAAAGACCCTGATTGAATAGATAAAAAAATAACCTATTTTTCGGCTATCTATTTCATAAAGTACTATTAAAACAAATAGAATCTGAGTGTGTCTTTTTAGCTTGCTTGATTGCGCATTGACTCGCACCCCTGATTTTAAGTGATAATTGAGATCGCTCAAGATTATTATAAAGTCCAATCAGTTGACCAATCAAGCATACATAGGTCGTGTCACACACACTGATTAATCCTTTTGTACTACCATGTCCAGGGGCTGTAATACCTTGACATCTTCGATGTTTAAATGTCGTAATTTTTAACGTGGTGTCTTTTTTACCCTAAAGGGAAGTTATGATTAACGTATTTTAGAAATAACCTTTTCTTTTTTTGGTTTTTGCATTTTCAAACAAATTATTTATTAAACAAGATACAGTTTAGAAATCAAAATCAAACTCGTAACCTCAGAGTCTAAATTTGGGGATATAATCCTGCTTTAATTATCTAATCCGGCGGCCATATTGAATAGCGAAACAGATTATAAAGTGTTAAAGTTTTCTAAAAACAAATCAGTTTTACCCTGAATTAAGCTGTTGTTCACAAAATGCAACTATTTTATTGATCGCATATTGATATTACAACGATAAAAAAATAACTTTTAACCTACCTTGTTTTGCAATATTCTGAATTTTATTAACCATCCATTTCCAATTGCGTTTTTTTTTTCTTTTTTCATTTCGCCCGCGCTATTTCTGATTGGTTGATAGGATTCACGTGATACAAAACCAACGCTTTAAACTCATTGGCTGTTTTGAAAACGCGTGATATGCCTAGATACCGTTTGTACAATAAAGCATTTAGCATTAATAATGCCACGGATTTATATTAAGGTCCTTGATAATCCGGAAGAAACCAGCATATTAAGTCAAAATAAATTTAAATTTAATAAATATTAAATAGGAAATATCATGTATCCATAAACGCTTTTCATACATGTATAACATAAGCATTGATACTTTTTCATAGGCAAAACTTTAATTCTAATGCTTAAAGGAATAGGAATGGATGGATTGATGTATGTCTAATATAAATATTCATCATTTAAAAAGAGGTACCATGACAGTTTTTCTGTTGACATCAACCCTATTAGTGAGAAATTCGTGTTTTAAGACACTATTTTTTACTTGAGAAATAAGTTCATGGGCGCCGCCATTTTGGCGTTCTGTCATTCTCGCGAGACAGACGAGACCGAGATTGTGACGTGTTACACCCACTTCCGGTATAGGTGTACACGCTAGTACAACTGAAATATATCTTGATGAAGAACTTATTAATCTTATTGCGTACATTATATATTATTTATGAAAACATCATATGGAACTGAATTGTTTTAATTAATTAATTGAAGACGCCGCGACATTAATTATCATTTGTCCGATTTTCAAGCTTGCTGATGATACCACCACATGATTTAAGCGATGATTGCTTAATTTTCAAAGATAAACCATCAATTTAATTTGGGTACTATGAGAAACTTCTTCAAATTGACGATATATCCTTTTATTTTGTACTTAATTTTCGCTAGACAAGCTGTCCGAATAGGGTACATCGCCGGTCATATATCTTTTTTTTAGCGTAAAATATTAACTAAATCCAATATGCAGAGATCTTTAAGGACGCGATTTTCCGCCATTGACGCTAAAAATGAGAATATCGTATGAAAACAAAACTGTCCGTTAGGTTATTGCACCCAGTCAAAACTGGTACCAACAGCAACAGGTTGCCCATTCCCCTGTAATTAAGCATATTCTCGGGTTTATCCAGTTCCCTATAGCTTTTTTCCACGTTATCTACTTACCCAATCCCTTTCCCACACAGATACGCATTTCTTCTACCGTAAATTTAATCCAGTAAAACAAAAAATCATAAATCTACTTAATGTTTAAAATGATTATTGGTAACTGAAAAAAATGTGTTGCTATTTTATGACATGCTGTAATTTACAGTATAATTTGACAGGTGTGAAACTAAATTTCCCCTAAGGTCATTCAGTTCACTGATGAAAAAAAATAGATGTCTATTTCGTCATCAGAATATTTGACAAGGGATATTAACCAATCAGGGCAACATTGTGCATGATCAAAAGGTCTGCCGGCACAGAGGCATACAAGGGGCAATAAAAATCGTCAGTACACAGTGTGACAGGAACATTTGGTGCAAATTAGGAACAATTAAAATGGACAATGCACAGTATTAGACATAAGTAGTAAGAACAGCAATTGTGTGAATAAATTATGCAAATTAGATTTTTGAGCAGCCAATAAAAGTGTTTTGCCTGCAGTTAATATTAGGCTACGATTACGATGCGCAGCATCATACGTTGACAGACATGTTTAAAATTTACTTTTTAAAAGAGTTGCTTATATTTTTGAAATGTGTACATCAATTATAACATATGTTCACACCTTTTAATTTGAAAGTCAGAATCAAATTGCTAAAAGTTAATTACAAGTTTACAAGTTTATTTCATACTCAGTTCATGAATAACATGACAATATGAGCTATAACGTATTTACATTTAATTGCTAAAAGTTAATTACATGTACTATTTAGAACACGTTTTAGTAGGATTTTTATAATAATGATAATTATCGCCGTTCAATAATTAACAGCCAATTATTCGTTGGTGCGTTTGTTTATTTAATTGCATTATTTGATTGTGAAAATTTGTTAAATAATAACATGTATATTTATTAAATCTGTGAAATATTGTTTAATTACATTAAGATGAGACTTTAATGAACATAGCATTGTTTGGAGTAACGGGCATCACTGGCCTGAGGTGGTGCGTCCGGTTGACGTTGATTTTTTTTTGTTCTTTATTTTATTTTTTTATTTTTTTGGATATTGTTACGTATTTTGAACCATAAAAAAATCTCCTCTACACCTCCTGTGAAAATTAAATTGTCTGGTCAATACTTTATTATATTAATATTTCCCTACGATTCAACTAGATTATCATAAATCTAAAGATGTGGGGAAATGACATCACGCGCACCTGTTTTTATACGGCCAATACACAAACATGGCCGCGCTTACTGATTTGTAGAAATCGGTGATTTAGCGATTTAAATTTTGTTATCATTCGTTTAATATTATTATTTGGCGGCAGAAAATTTGCAGATTTATTATTTATAGTATTCTTTTTCTGAAATCAAGTTTTTATTCTAACCTTGTCTTTCCCTTTAATCAGTTATTTATTTTTTAATAATAATAATAATAATAATAATAATAATAATAATAATAATAATAATAATAATAGTAAAATTTATTATATATTTTAGTTAGACAACCATAATTAAATAAATGTATGTGTGTTTTAATAATAATAAGAAATAACTTATCAAGAGAATGTATTTTTTATATTTCTTTTCTTTTTGAGTCGAATTGCCAAAATTCTAAAATATTAAATTGCTTTAATAAAGGATTGATAATTAATAGTAAAATTTATCATATATTTTAGTTTGACAACTGTAATTAAGTTAATGTTTGTGTGTTGAAAGCTCAGTACGTATGTATGACTTCAACATATATACATTATATCAACAATCATCAAATGTTTGGAGATGATCGATTTGATTGATAAAGAAACTACCTGCCAATTTTTCACGTAGGTACACATATAATATCAAAATTAATATTTAACTTACAAGTCTCTTATCAGGTACATTACACTCAAAGTTATTTCTCTTAAAAACAAAAAAACTCTTCAGTATCACAATTTTGACTGATATGATTTACACACTGCCAAAGAATGTTGACGTATAGTAATAACAATCTTGCACTTACAAAATAACATTCACATATTCACATGTATTATGTATTATCTTAAAACTTACAAAATAATATATACATATTCACATGTAATTCTGCAACTGTTATCATAATTGATATATACATTACATGAAATACTCATTGAAAATTGTAATTATTATTGACTTTAGTACATGAACAATATTGACATATGTGTCACGGTTCAGAACTGTTCACTATTAAGAGGAGAAAATGGTCGGATAGCACCATGGCTGCATATAGCTTAAGAGTTTTAGTTCGCATATTGCTGTAAATCTGTGAATTTTAATAAAGCAGGGGATTATGCCACTGTTCAGGAAAAGATTTGTAAGCGGCCGAATAGCTCAATCGGAGTCCCCGGTTCAAGTTTCGGTCAGACTGCACATTTCTCTCACACTGTGAAATACGACAAAGCATTTATAGATACAGTTATAGGATAAATCACATATCTTATGAACTATTTATTACACAATGATTATATACAATACTTCTATTACGTTATATCTACGATTTTTACAAATGAGTTTGTTTATAATGAGCCGCGTCATGACAAAACCAACATAATGGGTTTGCGACCAGCATGGATCCAGACCAGCCTGCGCATCCGCGCAGTCTGATCAGGATCCATGCTGTGATCTTACCAACCCTATTACAAGTAGAGAAACTGACAGCGAACAGCATGGATCCTGATCAGACTGCGCGGAGGCGCAGGCTGGTCTGGATCCATGCTAGTCGCAAACCCATTATGTTGGTTTTGTCATGACAGGGCTCATATAATCACTTATGACTTTATGTAAATATTTTATGTTTATTGGAGGTGATTTATAGGCCCATTGGGCCGGGTATATTTGATATGTTGTAAAATTAGATTTGTAAAATAAGTTTACACATGTCATTAAAATAAATTACTTACTTACTTACTTACTTACTTACTTACTTACTTACTTACTTACTTACTTACTTACTTACTTACTTCCTTCCTTCCTTCCTTCCTTCCTTCCTTCCTTCCTTCCTTCCTTCCTTCCTTCCTTCCTTCCTTACTTACTTATACACATAAATGAAATATAAAGATCCATTCACATTATCTGCGGATTTCATAATTGAAATTAAACTTTATCAGTATAAGAATATTTTGAGTATCGGTAAAAATTCGAAAGTCCAATTTAAAAAGTGATTTTACTATCAATATATAATTTAGTATGTTCTTAACATGATTTTTTAAAACAAACTACGATATATTGTTTTTTTTTAAACAGAAATTTACTCATACAAAAACTGTTTCAAACTGTTCATAATTTTATCTTAACCAGGGTACAAATGTTAATTTACATAGCACGGCCATGTTCCCCTGTCCTGTTCAAGTCACCGTTTATGCAGAAACACGGCTGATGGGAGACGAGAAAACTCGGGAGATGAGGATGATATTTTTCAAGAAATGCTATTTCGAATAATTTGACATCATCTATCAACAATGCATGTCCATACTCCCCAGTGACATCCATCTGATTCTAGCTTGTTAACTTAAATATAATTGTACCTGGCAGCAGGGTACTTCAAAATTTACTTTAAGATAAATCTTAATTGTGTCTTGTTTAAATGACGAATTCCGCAAGATAAAAGGATAACAACAACACGACGCTGCAAAAACATTTGAAAGAATACAGCAGCTATGTCTGTTTCATTTTAACATGTCAGGTTCGAGTCTTTATAATATCTGGAACAAAATCACATAGAGACTCGATTATGAGATCACAATTTAATTCCTTTATTTCGTACATGAATTATATTAGAAATAAACAGTAAACAATACCGTTAAGACATTCAACACCAATTGCGCTAACTTACGTAATCAGAGAAAAGCGACACTCGTTATACCCTGCTGCGTTTATGATCAATATCCGGATCAATATCCGGCTTTATCAGTATTGGCTTCGATTATCGCAATACAGCACGTGGCTATTACACAATATTATGTCATAAATGAGACCGCGCGGAAAGAATCAAAATTGGGGAATTCGGAACTTCATAAGATTTTTATGCAAAACTTGTGTACAAAAACGCAAATCTTTATGTTTCCTGAAAAAAGAGATTAAGTAAATAAATAAATAAATAAATAAATAAATAAATAAATAAATTAAAAAATAAATATAAGAATAAATGAGTGATGAATGAATGTATGAATACATGAATGAATGATTGGTTGATTGATTGATTCAGTGAGTGAGTGAATGAGTGAATGAATGAATGAATGAATGATGGATGGATGGATGAATGAATGAATGAATGAATGAATGAATGATGAATGAATAAATGAATGAATAAATAGATGAATGAATGATTGGTTGATTGATTGATTCAGTGAATGAATAATGGATGGATGAATGAATGAATGAATGAATGATGAATGAATGAATGAATGAATGAATGAATGAATGAATGAATGAATGAATGAATGAATGAATGAATGAATGAATGAATGAATGAATGAATGAATGAATGAATGAATGAGATATCATTGTTGATTTTTATTTACATATGCAAGTACATGTATTATATTATGTATAGCTTATTTTTTGTAGGAGATATATTAAAGTAAAATTTAAATGCTGTGTGGACAATCCCGAATTTATCTTGGTGATTTCACAATTATTTTAACTTTCACGATTTCAGCTTCACAGATTCACGATTTATATATAATTAATTCATGTTTTGAACATCACAATTTCAAATTTATCATTTTCTCATGTTTGGCTCATCATCATAAAATATTATAATGATAATGAAAAAGAAATTACAAAATAACATGATTCACCATAGATGCAAAATACAAAAACGTACTATCTAATCGTCAATCGCAATTGTCAAGTATTCGCTATTACACAGCGGTATTGAGCTAGAATACCGCTTCTGCATGCTACAGGTGGATGTCTTACACGTTCTGTGCACTGACGCTATCATTCGCTATTTCTATATACAGTATCCGTATTTGCACGAATACGGAATTTCGTATTTTAGTAATATACGGACTTGTCATAAAAATTCCGTATATTAGTAAAATACGGACTTCGTACATCAAAATTCCCGTATATTACGAGTGTACGGAGTTCGTATACTAGTCATATACGGACTGATATAATATACGATCCCGTACATCTCCGTATTTCAGGTTTCCCGTATTCTTACACGTATATCAATGATATACGGAATTCCGTACACTTCCGTATATCCATGTCTTTTTCGCAGTGTTTCCTGGATAACTGACCAATGATTTCCACTTTCTCCACCAAGAATGACTTTTAAGCCCGCATGATTTCTAAATGAATGGAGAAGGAATTGTCTCGTTTACGACTGTTTTGTTTCAATCATTTTCCCTTTTGTACAACGCCATATTGCTTTCAAAGCGTCTATTGATACAACTGGGACCTACTTATTGACGGTCTCTGCAAAATCAACAGTCTCTGCCGGTCTGTAAAGACCGTCGACCGGAGTAGACAAATCAACGGTCTCATGCTTTATTGATATGGCTTAGTCGGTCTTTTGAGACCGGGGACCGTCGAAAACCGGAGACCGTTGATTAGTTAGCATTGATTCGGGCATATTAGGATAGGATGCATATCGATATAATTTGTCCAAAAACTACACTCTACGCCGGATTCATTTTGCGGTGATGAAACTGACAATACGCACGGGTTTTTATGACAATTGCGTATTTTTTAATGGGTTTTGATACGCATTCTTTAAAAATCAATTGCGTATTTTATAAAATTAATTGCGTAAATACGCAAATACGCACCTTATCTGTTGCTCTGGTTAAAACAATAAACATACTCAATCGCTATTGAATGTATTTAACATTTTCTACATTAATAATTGATAAACACAAAATAAAAAATATGAGGGGTGAAGTGTCTCAATCAAATTTCTTAAAATGAGGGGTGAACTGTCTGAGGGGTGAACTGTCTGCAAAAAAGGGCCTAGGATGAAGTGTCTGGGGAGTGAAGTGTCTGTAAACCTATCTGTAAACTATTATTTGTATACGATGTATTTGATACGCTGAAAGGGATTGATTATTTTGTACACTTTATATTCTTTTCGTCCTTGATCACTTTCGTAACTAACGGTATTGCATTTTTATTATTTTATGACAAAGAAATTAGCTAGGATAAGAAACCAAAAAGCATGTAATTGTTGTCATAATTTTTTGTTGTGGTTGAATTTAATTTGCGTATTTGATATTTTCTATGTGGTTCCTACACTTAAAAGCGCTGCGCATTTTGCACACGGCAAAGCTGGGGCCACATAATCGGATGGCTTCGGTCATAGCCGACTGGCACGTTTGAATTTATCGAAAGATAATGTCATTGAAGGAAAACGGCGATAATATTGATGTTTATTTCGGCTGTTGCGTTGTTTATATTACCGTTAAAGTTAAAAATTGACCATCATCGTGAAGAATTATATCTTCTGTGTCGATGGACCAAAGGATTATGTGATAATATTGGAAATGGAATAAAATACATGGTGATTATGACGGTAGGGGTGCGGATTTTTTCCGGCGAACATTTTTATCTTGTGTATTATTATAGATGTTGAAATATGAAATTTTTTCAAAACAGCTTATATTAAGTTTTTTTGATATATATGATCAGTACATGTGCTGGGATTGACAAATATGCATTTTATTTGGATTTTAAAGGCGTTTTGAGCTCCAAACCCCAAGTGTCTGTGTAACGCCTGCCAAGCAGCAAAGCTCTACAATGAAAACAACTGTAACGCCTGCCAAGCAGCAAAGCTCTACAATGAAAACAACTGTAACGCCTGCCAAGCAGCAAAGCTCTACAATGAAAACACCTGTAACGCCTGCCAAGCAGCAAAGCTCTACAATGAAAACATCAGCAGCACTGAAATACAGACATTCTAAAGTCAAACTAGCCTCAAGATTTCCATGTCGAACTAGGACGGGAATGAGTTGTCTGTGTCTGGGAATACAGACATGTTTACATTTTATAGGAATTGGTCACGAAGTAAATATTGATGTGGAAAAGCTGCCAGATCCTATTCCTCATGGCAACTCTCAGCCAGTGAAACTTCTGTCTGGCCAACCAACAACTATATCCCTTGACCTAGAAACTACTGACCTTAGTAAGTGCTTCAATATTTTGTCTCGAAACCATTTAGTTCCACTTTCCACAAAATTATTTTTTTGGTAAAGTATTTTTTTATTGCCGAGTTTCATTTAGCACTTTTTTATAGTAGCTAATGAATTCACGAATTACCTGCTTTTTAATCTGTTCCAGCATACAGTACCCTTATTATTAATTTGTTTACTTGAAAATAATAAGGTCATACAGAAAATGATATGTAAATGAAATTATTTAGCTATAGTGCCAGTCTAAACATATTGCATATTTTTTAACTTACCAGTCTAAACATATTGCATATTTTTTAACTTTGTGCAAATTTCTTTTTATCTCAAATGTTTTTTTATTATCTTTTTTTCCTAATAGATTTAAAATTGACAATTTTTGTAGTTTTGAAGAAACAAATTAATTAGTACACAAAACTGTTATGTTTCAGTTCGTGGTGGTATCATGCCACATATTACACAAATAGCTGCAGTAAACATACAGTCTGGTCAGAAGTTCAACTCCTATGTTATACCCAGGTTACCAATTAAAGCAGAAAATATTGCTGGGTCAGAGTTGCGGTTGTGCCATTTAACAAGTATATATAAGCGTGCTGGTGAGGATGTCTTGAGAGACACTTTCACAGCCAAGAACAGTGAAGGTCAACCAAGAGTCACTGGAGTTAAGTCACTCTTTGATGCACTTTTGCCAAAACTTACTGGCTTTCTGAGCAAACTCTAATTAAGTGTAGTGATTGGTAGTTGAGTGAAATTCAAATACTTTTGACAACACTTCGATATATGTAAAGATACGATAAAAGTCTATTAAACGCCACACGTTATCTGTACTTAATAATACCCAATTCACTTATTTACTAAAAATCCTTCAATAACCAATCGGGTTAATTTTAATTCACTTGTCAGCACTTCTCGTCTATACAGGCTGCGCCTTTGGGCACAATCCGTCAAAGAAGTTACAATGGCGCCCAACTTGCCGGCTCGTGAAAATATGTGGCATTTTATCATGTTGAGTGAAAATATACACAATATTTCAAGAAAAACGAAAAAAAAAACCTTTTAATTTAATTTCATTATCAAAGAAAAATGGTTACAATCCCCCTTGCTTGTTACGCAACTGCAATTGTACAGCGCGCAGTAAAATAATTATTGTCTTGTTTTGCACACGATATTTAGTGCAACATTGTGACATCACGTAAACAAATCTTTAAACGTCTGTACTGCGTTAATGACTGAATTAAAGATATTGGTATTCGGATTTATTTTCTTAGTTATCATTCTAGATAGTTTTCAAAACAAAATTCAACAAAAAGTTGTTTTGTATTTATCAGATTTTTTAAACAAAACGGCGGTAGATAGTTACTTAAAAAATGAGTTTTGACTCCGCCCACTTTCATATTTATATTTCATATTTATTTTTAAAAATATGAAATATATTTGATATAGCACCATATTTCACGGGTAAAATTAAATAAAGTTTTATATACATATTTAAAGAAGACTATGTAGCTTGTTTATTATTTCTTCCTTAAATCTTTAATACAATGTAATATCAATTTTTCAGACAAATTGTAGTTCACTTGCTTTGTACTTGCCATAAAAATTAAACAAAGTTTCCATTAGATAATATTTTGTCAGAAATGCATGAGTTTGTGCATGTTGATTTATTTATATTCTGCTTTAACATTCTGAAAGTTTAGAACAGTCATGAAAAGTAAAAAGTTACAAACATGTATTTTGGTGTTGGTTATGCCTGAAAAAAAAATTCAAAATTTCAATCTTTAACCAATACATGTACTTGGTAAAAACTTAGATATTGTTCAACATATTTTAGAGACTTAAAAAGTGAAAATTAAAAATCTTAAATGAACATCTTTATTATTTCAGTGGTAATCTATTTTTACAAACAAAAAATATTTTGTTCATTCATGTGCAATTCAAGCTGATTAATTTTAATATTGTTAAATTGTTATATTCCGTTTTGGTTCATGATTCAATATAATAGCTGGTTGAAAGTGTTTTACACTATGTATGTATGTATGTGTGTATGTATGCATGAATACCATACGTTTAGTTTTTATTAACATACTTTATTGAATTTTAAATAATTTCCACATAATTTTATTTGAAAATATTGAACAACTTACAATTTGGTGGTGAAAATACTTAAACTCTTTAAGAAAAATAGACCTCAGATTTAGACACTACTTAAATTGAAAATTGTTCTTACAAAATATCTAGACGGTAAAACATTCCCATATTTAAACAAGAATAGTATACTTATAAAATTTAAATATCCAAAAGTGATGCCCCAACAGTATTTTTGTGCAAAATTGTCGAGTTTTATGTCTGTTGCATAGCAACTTGGGCTAAATTTAAACAATTTTATGTTTGATCTAAAAATGAAAAACACTAATTTTGAATTCTCAAAATAATTCTCAGAATAACTTTTATATTTATAATTCTTGTTGTAATTCTCCAATGTCTACATTACATTTTGATATCAAATTTGACTATTTTCATGTATAGTCAAGATCAGTTATTTTCGGTTTACCTTTGGTGGGTGGGTAAGCAAAATTTACGTTTTAAGAAAAAGGGGTGTGTCAAAGAAACATAAAAAATTTTTCAGGGCGGTGAAATTCCTTAAAAATTTGTAAACATATGAGATAGATGATGTACTTTTGGAAAATAATAAGTTTATTTATGTTTGGAATAGTGCCCATTAGAGGTGTACTACCTTAATACAAAATAATAATTGGATGCAGCAAGGTCCACAATAACATTCATAATCTTCCACACGTCTTTTTTAAGTTTATACATGCACATTTTGCAGGTATTCCACACCTCAAGCAAAACATTTTGCAAAGTATTCCGTCAAAACGAAAACATTGTCATTTATCTGACTATGCTAATAATTCAATGGAAAAGTATTATTTTTTGTCGTACATTTGTTTGGTAGTTACGCTCGGCGATCTTAAAGTAACATTGTTGTTATGTTAGTCCTTAACTGCATAACTGTATAATTGTTCGAATAAAATGGTTTGTTTGTTCTTTGGTGTTAATCAAATGAGTAATGATCAGTTAACATGTCTATTAAATGACGAAACTATTAATCTCATAGACAGAGCAGCATGTCACCTTTCTACAGATAAAATCTACATTGATTACTTCACTCGGATAAGTACTACAGTGATGATAACTTGTGTGATTGCAGAGTTTATTGAAATTTCGTTGAGAAAAAAATACAATTTTCATAAAAATACGAAAATGTTTGTATTCTTGAATTGCAAACAGATACTTGTCAGCTTCTTGATATAAAACAGTTATTGCCATTTATGAATATAGCAACATAAGCTTTGTTGACTACAGCTGCAAATTTTTCAAACCGATATTGCAACATTTTAATCTTTTATTCACTTTGGAGGATTTTGAATGCTATATCATTGTTGACTTAGCTATACTATATTTTGAGAAAGAGATTATTTTCAAAATGTTGTCTAATTCTGATAACTGGAGATACTATTTATATTTACAATGACCATATCTAATCGTACAATTTCAAGATTTGAAAATTCAGTATCAGCCTTTTTATTTAAGTTTGCAATTTTAATTTGGAAAGTAATGTTGTTTCGTTTCGTGTCTTGAATAATAAAATTTCTTCTGGTTGATAATTGATACATTATTTGTATACTTAGCTCCATTGAACATAAATTGTCGTCCGTTCGTCCGCTGTCTAAAGAAAGATTGAAGAAGACTTAGATTTGAATTGTATATTTATGCATACATTAAGTAACTTTGTCTTAATGTGTGTCTTAAAACATCTTAGTCGATGAAAATAAATGGTTAACTGGAATTGTAACCTATGTCACATATTCAATCAAAGAAAAACACTGTTAACAATCTGGATATCACATCTAATCGAAACTAGCTGATAAACCTGTCATAACCTGATAATATTAAAAGAGTTCGATTGCATATGAGTTGTACTTGGACACAAGTTGTAGGTGTTGCCATGTAGAAATTTTTCATTTTTGGTCAGAATCTTTAAAATCTTTGATGTTCTTTGGTATTACATAGAGGATATTGAATGAGTGTAAGTTCAATACTGAATTTATTGCACATGTTGAATAAAACTATTATGCGAGCCTCTGGCGAGCATAATATTACTTTATTCAACGAGTGCAATAAATTCAGTAATTAACTTACACGAATTTAATATTATATTTATCACATACCTAAAATAAATACCGTTTAAAGTGAAATAAGAGTCATTTTTCTTTGACGCGGTTATAGTTTAACGCTAATATTTAGCGCGTCTTTACATTATGTTTGTATAACGCTAATGACGTCACGTCATAATATATGCACGTCCGTGCAATACCATATTTACGGAGTCGCAAAATCGGCACGGATGTGTGATAAAATGAATAAATTAATTAAGTACATGTATAACTGAATTTAGGACAGTATTTTCTGTATAACTGTTAATTGTTTCAGTCAAGGCATGGCCATGTGTATCACCAATCAGGAAAGTATTCAGTCGTGTCAACACCGATGCTGTTCTTCAATTCTCTGCTGACCTTACAAATCTGAATTCACCTATACAGTTTGACGTCAGGTTTTTTGACAATAGTTTTAAGGCTAGAATAACATACTATCCAGACAGGAGTCCTACAACTGATGTATTACCAGGTCTCAACATAACTGGTGATACAGATGGCACTGTAGTTGTAACACTACCTAATATCCAAGAAAATGATACAGGCTTTTATATATTGACAAGTCCAGGGACATCTTTAAAATGCAACAGTTTATACATGTTAGGTAGGGGTAAGATATAAGGTATTTTTTAAATGTTTCTTTCTATCGTTCGTTAAAAACTCAAAATAAAAAAACCCTGAAATACATCTATTAACCTCAGATAATTCGAAATATGACACAATTGGATGTGATTTAGACAAAACCTTTTTACTTTTCAAATGTGTATGAAAGTGCAGTTAGCAGATTTTCTTTTCATACACAATGCAGTTTCTCTATATTTGTCTCTGAAAAAAAAACACGAAAATCCTTTTTGAATAAACTAAATAAAGAACTTATTAATCAAAAGCCAAGTTCGTAACGATACGAGACAACAATCAGCCTATGAGCGATTTCCTGACAAAGTTGCCAGAAGGTGTACTATTATGTATAAAAGTAAGTATGTACTCAAAGATAATACACACACTCTTCTGCAAGTCATCACTTATGGTGACGGAAATACTTATTTTCAATTTACAAACATTTTTGGTTTCCTAACCAGGTTTAAGGAACCAGGCAATACGTACAAAGTCTTTCAGCTTATGAACATTTTAGTTCACAACTAGAAACTTCAAATACGTGTATATCAGAAAAAATCCCGGCTTCGCTGGCATACGTAATCGCCAGCACCCGCCGGTTTATAAGCAAAAAGTAACAACGCTTTAGACCTCAGAGCCAAATAATAGATTCTCAGGTACAGTTGTCAGAGGTTGTAATAATAGTTTTGGAAAACTGTTTTATTTAAACTATATGAATTGCAGGTATCCCTAAGAAGCCAACGGTGACAGTGAATAAAACACCATCTGTAGGAGAAAGTGCAATATTAACATGTAGTAGCACATCAACTACCACACCCAGCTATCACAGCCTCAGTTTGAAATACTCATGGCGAGTTAACAATATAGAGAATCCGACTAGTACGAAATATTCATACACACCTAGTAAGGATAAACTAACTGTATCAAACATTTTGAAGGAAGATGCAAATAAACAGTTTACATGTACAGCTTCAGAAGATGTCACTGATGGATACACATCAAACATCAGTGAACTATTCTCATTTGACGTGCATTGTAAGTTTTTTTACACTACTTTGTCAATCCAACCAAGCCTGCAACAGTTTCCATTTTGCCGTGTTAGGGATTATTTTTATTACACTATTTTAAACATCTTAGAAAAGACCAGTCCTCATACTGGCGAGTAAATATCTGGAAAACATGATCCCTCGGAAGCATTAAAAACAGCAAAATTACATGAAAATTGCAGACTCAGTTTGATTGAATCTGTACATGAGGGATAATTTAAAAACATGCAGCATTCTTCATCCTTCGGTAGCACCGAATTGAGCGTTACTAAATATTCAACCCTTAAAGGTTCTGGACTCAATAATCTCGATAGACCAGACAAATAAAATATGTAACAACACTGAAGTGAAAAACGGGGCAACTTTTTATGGCTGCCACAAATCACTTGACACCTGTTGCTGTTGTGATGTATAAATATCTGGAAAAAAGATTAATGGCTTTTTTAAAACAAAAAAGATGTCTTTATATTTCCATAAATTGTTAATCATTTTTATATACTTGTATATGAAATATTAATTAAGACTTACAATAACTAAATGGTTTTTCCTTTAATATTTCATAAAACCAGATGGTCCAGATTTGGTCAGTGTTAACGTAACATCACCATATGTTTTAACAGAAGGAGAGATAATGTCAATAGAATGTACAGCAGATTGTTATCCTGGTTGCACCTATACATGGATTAATGTTACAAGTGGTGAAGTAATAAATTCTAACGATGAAACATTATATATTGAATCAGTCGACAAGTATATGACAGGAGATTACCAATGCAAAGCTGAAAACACCGGCTTCCCGTACTCCAAATCTGCTGATGTTATTGTTAGTGTCAATATAAAAGGTACGAGTAATATTCAGAGTAACTTTACTCTTTGTTTTGGGTAATAATCAATGTCAGACCGTGTGTCTGTCGAGAACAGCATTGGTTCTTATAACCAATATATTTTCCTTGTAAGACAAGGTAATTGTTTGAAAAAGTGTATGAATTATTTAGATTTAGAAAAGTTTTGTTAGAAATATGTTTAATATGCTACGTTATGTTTTGTTTTTCTTTATTACAGACAAATATTGTAGTTATCTTTTTATACATTGTTTTCTCAGAAATGTCAGATTTTTTCAAATTCATTAAAAGTTCGTTAACAATGTTATCTTTTATCTTAAGTTGAATAATCGTTTTGTTTTAAATTTTTAGATTTACATAGTATTTGTTCGGAAGTCAGCAAAGAAGGAAGTAATTGTGGTAGTATAGTGGCAATTGCTATAGTCTGTGGAGTCCTCACTGTAATTGTAACAACTTATGCTGCATCAATTACAATTTTATGGAAACGAAATGTCTCAATCAATAAGAATAGAAGAACAACAGTTACTAAGACAGGTGCACATGTTCATAATCTTTTACATTACACATTAATAGTAACATGCTTGGAAGGAATAGTTTATGCATTATAATATATTTACAATGATAACATGTTAATTATCCTTTTCTTGTACATTGTAAGATTATATAAAAATAGTATTCTTATCTTGTGTTACAGCCAAAAAAAACAATAACACGTAATATGAACTTTCTGATAGTTTGGTTTATTGTAATTTCAGACAAAGACAGTGTGATCGGCTCAACTCAACAACAGTACGTATACACGTTAGTTATATAGATGTTAATGTATCGATATCCTCATTAATAAACAATCGCATTACTTCTAAAAAACACTGCCTTAATTTAAATCGTACATGATAAAGATCTGCATTTCGTAATAATTTCCGCCTCTTGACAAATAGTTGATTACAATGTAAACAGAACTGACATCAATGAGTATAATGCTTTAATTTCAATTTTAATAATACTGTACGTTTGTAACGTCATTTTTCATAGGATAATATTATCAATATAAACGACAGCAGTCGATATATAAAGTAATTTTAATTTGTTCTCTAATAAAGAATGTTTGCAGTATTACAAAACGTTATGAAGATTCTTAACATGTTATATTGCCTGTATAAACGGTTATTTGGTATATAATCCAAGGCGTTATATATAAACAACCGTTTATATAGTTCCATATATCTATGATTAAAATTGAATCTACTATTGACGTTAAAGTATCTCAGAACCTCTACGTTAAGTTTATGGCATGTGCATAGTATGGTTTATAGAAATTGTATTTTAGAGCATATTTTACTTTCTTTCTCTAGACACTATGCCAATGTAGCGTACACAACAAACGACCAGGACATACAAGGACAAGTTTTGGGTACAGACGACTCAAGCAAGACACAATATACAGATCTGGATGACTTTTCTCGTGAAAAGAGAGACAATTTGTATGACGCAATAAAGAGAGACTAAAAAACAAACAAGATAAATGTTTCATTCTCTCATGCTTGAATATAGAGATGTTTAAATGACAATCTGATGCTTTTCGAATGAGACTGCTTTTAATATTGTTTAAAGATTTGAACAAACGGGAAATTGTATTCCTTTTAGGAAATCTTAAGGTACAATACGATACCGCATATATGTTAATCATTTGTATTTGATTATCATTTGCTAAAACCATCCACTGGTAATGACCATCCTTGACACGTAATCTTATAACTATAGGCTAAAGCGTTTATTTATTGTAATTTGCCGAAAAATCTTAAAGTGGTAAAGACCATATAATCTTATGACCATACCACAAGTATTATAATTTGAAAATCTGTTTAGATTATATTTTATAATTCAATACTCAGTTTGATAAAATTCCTTAAGCAACTGAAAACATTATCAAGCAAACGTCTAGCTGACATTTTTTATGTACAATGTATACAGAACTATGAAATAAGTAATTAGTAAAGGATGAATTAGGGTGTGTTCATATTAATCTTGTAGTAAAACAGTCTTTATCGCAACATTACCTTTTTAATTTCATTAGCTATATAGATTGATATATATTACATGTTGTTGAATCACTGTGTCCCTGTTAAAGTTACTTTTCTTTCTCAATTATGGCACTGTATTTTGATGTATACATGTATATCTCGTTTGAATGATCGTTTATCTTATTTAGTCATAGAATCTCATTACAATATGTATGCGACACTATAGGTGAAATGTATTATTCTCATTTCTTTAACATCACTTTCAAATACAGAGTGGTTTATACTTTAAATGGCCATATTAAATATATGATAAAACATATTTTTCATGTTATAATATAACGAATTTTTAGATATCACTCGATACTCAAATTAATTAAAGATTTGTTTTCAAAATATATAGGTTTTGAACGCCGCCATTCCTTGTTGATCTTGTTTATCATATTACATCAGTTCATCAATGTTTGGGGGATCAACAAACATTATTGAACATAGCAATTTTGAAGAGAGTGACAACAGTATTGGTTTTAGGTCATTGAGCTAAGCATAAACTACTCATCTACAAATCATTTTGGTATGCGTTCAAGTTATCTTACATGATATCCAACTATGTGTAAGACCTTTATGTACTTTTGTCATTAGGAGCTTTTGTACAAAATTGCAATCAAAAATCAAAGTTTGCACTTGAGAAATAATGAATAGTGTAGATGTAGTAAATTATCCTTGTAAAACATTCTTTTCTATTCTTAGACTACAAAAGTGCAAGGAGAAACTCAATTGATTTTTAATGACTTTGTTTACGACTGTTTTCCCTTTGTCCTTTACCTACCTAAATGTCTTCGAATCAATTTGATTGATGCAAAATCAGCACAAAAAAGATTGTCGTATTTGTATTTGTGTAGTTTTCTGTTGAGGAGTATTTAATTGATGTTAAAAATGGAAATTGAAAATGTTGTTGATCCTGAGCATATGAATTATTAAGATTTTTATCTAGGATGTTTATCACATTTTGTAACAACAACGTGCCTTATTAGATGCTTTGAAATACATGTATGTCATTGTTATGTTATAACAGGTATTTTAAAATAATATATTACAAAATATCTTGTTAATTGTAAAACGTCTAATCGAAACATTCGATATAGTTACGCTCATTCAGATTTTACTGATTTCACATGTGATTTCCGGAGTTGATCATAAATCGAAAAAATTTATTTAACAACTATTAGATGTTTTTAAAGAGATATTACATTTGACAAACAAAAAGTAGGAGATTATTAAAAATGATAAAAATTGTACAAATAATGTTACATTTAAAACAAAATAAAAAAGATATATATGTAGCTACAATTTTGCTGGATAAAAAATAAATTTGATAATAAGACACATAGTACATGGTGAATTGTAATAAAACCTATCCATCTATCTTAGATGTCCGCCTAATCCAATAAGGAGAGCATCGGATTTGTACTCAAGGGGTCGCTTGGTCAATGCTTTGGTGAGGTGAAACTTCTCATTCGCAATTGATATTGGACATTGTGTCTAATGGTCATTACCTCTCACCAATCATTCAGGAGTCATATGTGATTATTAGCCGGTCACATACAATGAAATTTATGGTAATTATTGATTAGTTATCAAGAAAAAATCGGTTACATGGACCGATCGCCTAGATATGATAAAATGTATAACAATCGGCGTTAAAACTAAATGAAGAAACAAGTGTCTTAGATGTCATTAAATCCTAGCATGATAAACATAATTTTCGTCGGTTCTAAAAATACAAGCATTACAGTCCATTAAAAGATTAACGCAGGTAAACATAGGAAAACTTGAAGTGATTAACCAAATAATTACTAATGAATTTATACACATTATATTTTACGAGATGTTATCTTCGTTTGACTCTATAACTCGATACATAAAACCAATTCAGCTAGTGCAGGCTTCATAACCTCTGATCCCCTTTCAAAGTTCCATTTTATTCAGTTCCGCCCATTGTTTTCTCGTTTAGGGCACACGCTTTTTATTACTTGGGGACCATACGCCGCTTTTTATGGAATGGCACGGAAGGTTCCATGATAACCGCCGTATGAACACATCTGCGGATGTTTCTAAATTCAAATTTTACTATTTCCTGTTTAATGTTGAAATCGCTTAAGCCGGTGCCTAAGGGGGCGTGGAACGGTAACTTGCAAACTTTCCCCAGACGGTCCATGAACAGGCTCAATCAAACCGAGCCTGCAACATTTTCAATTTTGCCGTGTTGGGTCTTTATCTATTTTCTTTAGGGGATTCCTGTATTTATCTATTTAAGATCACATCCCGTGGTTATTCGTCGCGTGTGGGGCTGTAAAAGCCTCCCCGTAACATTAATCAATGATGTTAATCTTTCGATCCTTGAAGGTCGTTCAGCACGACATAAATTGTTGTGTTGTGGTATTTTTAGTTTCAACTTTCGCAATTTCCTAGTTGGGGTTCCAATATTCTACTCACCTTAAGGAATATGTTGCCTGCTTTTTTAAATGTGTCCTTTTGACGTCTACTGTGATATTGAGGCTTCATAACCTCTGATCCCCTTTCAAATTCCATTTTATTTTCAGTTCCGCCTTGTTTTTCTCGTTTAGGCCACGCTTTTTATTACTTTGGGGACGCATACGCCCGCTTTTCATGGAATGGCACGGAAAGTGTCACATTGAAGGTTCCATGAAACGCCGTATGAACACATCTGGGATGTTCTAAAATTCAAAATTTTACTAGTTTTCCTGTTTTAAAATGTTGAAGGGTTCTTGCTTAAGCCGGTGCTAGGGGGGCGTGACGGTAAACTTGCACTTTCAGTACCGTCCATGAACAGGCTCATCAAACCGAGCTGCAACATTTTCAATTTTGCCGTGTTGGGCTTTTCTTAGGGGTTCTGTAATTATCTAATTTTAAGATCAATCCGTGTTAGTTTGTGCCCGTGTGGCGGCTGGTAAAAAGTTCCCCGTACATTTAAATGCAATTTGATGTTATATTTCGATCCTTGAAGTTCGTTCAGCACGACATAATTGTTTGTGCTTTGTGGTATTTTTAAGTTTCAACTTTCGGCATTTTCTAGTTGGGTGGTTCCAATATTCACTACTTGAATAATGTTGATCACCTTAGGATATGTTGCCTGCGTTTTTAATGTGTCTTTTGACGTCTTATCTGTGATTGCAGGCTCAATAACCTCTGATACCTTTCAAAATTCCAAATTTGTATTCAAGTCCCCGCCCATTGTTCTCGTTTAGGGCACACGCTTTTTATTATTGGGGGACCATAACGCCGCTTTTCAATGGAATTGGCAAACGGAAGTGTCACATTGAGGTTCCTATGATAACCGCCGTAAGAAACACATCTGCGGATGTTTCCTAAATTCAAAATTTTACTATTTCCCTGTTTAAATGTGAATTCTGCTTAAGTCCGGTGCTAGGGGGGCGTGACGGAACTTTTGCACTTTCCGAGTAACCGTCCATAGAACAGGCTCAATCAAACCGAGCTGCACATTTTTCAATTTTTGCGTGTTGGGCTTCTTTAGGGTTCTGTATTTATCTATTTTTAAAGATCACATCCGTGTTATTTGTGCCGTGTGGCGGCTGTAAAAGTCTCCGCGTACATATTAACTCCATGATGTTAATATTTTCGATCCTTGAAGGTCGTTCAGCCACGTCATATTGTCTGTGCGTGTGTATTTTAGTTTTCAACTTTTCGGCATTTGCTAGTTGGGTGGTTCCAATATCCTACTGAATAATGTTGAATCACCTTAAGGATATGTTGCCTGCTTAAATGTGTCTTTTGAACGTCTTATCTGTGATATGCAGGCTTCCATTAACCTCTGATCCCCTTCAAAATTCCATTTTATTCAGTTCCGCCCATTGTTTTCTCTTTGTAGCGGCACACGCTTTGTTTATTAACTTGGGGACCATACGCATTTTCATGGAATGGCACGGAAGTGTCACATTGAAGGGTTCCATGATAACCGCCGTATGAAACACATCTGCGGAGATGTTTCTAAATTCAAAATTTTACTATTTCCTGTTTAAATGTTGAATTCTGCTTAGCCGGTGTCTTAGGGGGGCGTGGATGGTAAGCATTGCCCTTGTCCAGTACCGTCCATGAACGGGGCTAATCAAATCGAGCCTGCAACATTTCTCAATTTTGGCCGGTTTGTGGTACTTTCTTTAAGGGAATTCTGTATCTATCTTATTTTCGAAACCTGGTTAAAACTCTTTCATTTTTTTTTCAAGTTGTACTACTTAATGCTGAGATTAAAATAAGAAATAATATGATAGCGCATATGAACCCTAAAAGATATTGTATTTCGTGCTCTCCTGAAATAATTTAAAATATTTATGACATTTATAATAAAAAAAAAGAAAAAATATATAGGGAAAATAAATGAAGATATTTTAGATAAAAAAGTTTAATTAAAAAAATCGATAAGATAATAAACACATTTTGATAATGTATTTTTATAAATAATACGGAGAACCCCCCCCAAAACTTTTTTTGAAGCCCATTACCCTTTTTTCCCATAAAAGTGTTTTTTTCAAGGTTTAGTGTTTCGTTGAGCTTTGCTCATTTCTCCTCATTTTTTTTTCTATCAAAAGCAAAACCGGGAGTGCAAATTTTTCCTTAAAAGAAATAAAAGGGACTGTTCCCAAAAATAAAAGAAGACATTTCTGTTGTCGGATGGGTTTATATGTCATGGGAATTTAATTTATTTTTTTTTTAAAAAATAAAATCACAATTTTCACTATTTTTGCTGGTTTATTAAACCCCTTTCATAAACCCCCCTTTTAAATTTAATAACAATTATTGAAACCTGGGGAAACAAAAATAAATATCAGTTTCCAGAAAAAAACCTTGCTTTAACAATATATTATTAGGGCCCAGAAAGTTTTTACTTTTTTTAAAAAGGCTAATTAAGGGGAATTCCAATTTTGTCTCAGCAAAATTTAAAAGGGGAAAACGATACTTTAAGGGAAACCCAAATTTAAAGGGGAAAGTGCTTAAAAAAATTTAAAATAAAAGGAAAAAAATTTTACAAATCAAAAACATTTTTTTTTTTTCCAAAACGCCAAAATATTTTAAGTTTTTTAATTTTTGGGAACATCCCCGGGGGAACCTTAAAAAAAGCGCATTGGGCAGTGTTTCCCAAATTTTGAACAAGTTTTTAAATAAAAAATTTAAACAGACCTTTTATTTTTAAGAAGATCCCTTGGGACCCTTAATATGTTTAAGCATAAATTTAGGGGCCTTAGATGAAATGTTTTATTTTTCTTAGTGATCTAGTGAAAAAACACATATGCTTTTAAATTTGGGAAAGGGTCCCTTAAGTTTTAAAAAACCCAACACTTTAAAACTCCCAAATGTAAATTGGTTAAAGACAATAAGAAAAGCATTTAATTTGTTGTAATTGGGGAAAACGTGTTATGAAAAAATTTTATAAAAGGGAAAAATCCTTAAAAATTTTTTACCGGGGCGTCCTTTTGGGGCCGAGGGGGGTTAAAGGCTTTGATTAAAACCCAACTTTGCCCCTCGGGTCTCATGTTTTGGTTGGTTAAAGGACTTTGATTTTTTCAGGGAAAGGAAGCTATCCAGCTTGCTAAGGGAACTTCAGTGTTTTACTGGGGCCCCTTCTCCCGGGAAATATTGCACAAATGGCAACTGATGTCTTCTCCACAAGTAAAGCGGGAAATGCCCGCCATATACCAAAATACTTACGTTTGTGAGGGTCAAAAAAACAAACAAAAAAAAAAATTCAAGCAAAAAAATTTAATAATTTTACCCATTTGAAAAATTTCTCTATATATTCCAAGATTATTTTAAATTGATTATTTTAAAAAATCCAAAATTGCATGGGGTTTTAAAAAATTTTTTTCCTTTCTGCATATATGTTTTAAAAATGTTAAAACCAATTTGCATTTGAAAAGGTGTCTTTAAACATTTTGCGATCAATTTGGAATAAATATTTCCCCGGGGGTCGTTTTTAATTCACTTTTCGAAATAAAAAAGGGGTTAAATTATTTTCCCAAAATCATAAAATTTCACAAAAAATTCACAAAAAATATAAAACTTTTTTGAAATAATAATTTTAAATATGTTCACCATTTCTTTATCATATAATCTCATATTAAAAGTTGGATATTGTACGCTGCAACTTCACTGTTAAGAGGCATTTATGCAAAACAAAGAATGATACTATAAAAATAAAATGCAAACATAACAAAAAAAAAAATTTTTAGAAAATAAAAAGAATAAAATAGTAGTTTTTTTTTTTGAAAGTATATTTAGGGTATTCCCCTTTTTTTGATGCTTTTTATAAAAAAAAAAAGGGTTAAATGCAAAACTTCCGGTTTATATTATTAAACAAAATGCATTAAAGGGGTCTTAATTTAATTTTTTTTCTTCAAAGACGTCAACCGCCTCCGGCCGGGGGGTTTAAAGATCGAATGACTTCTAATCCAGGTTTCTTCTGGCTTGGGGTTTGATCCCCGGGGGATGCTTTGGGAGTTTTGCGCGGAAGGGAAGGGTTTCTATTTCTGGTTTAACCTCCAGGAACGTAGTCAGGAAAACTCCCCCTATAAAGACTAAATCTGTTGACCAAAAGGGGTAAAAAAAACAAACAAAAAAAAAACAAAAAGCAAAAACGTCTTTCTGGGAAAGTTACCCTTTCCCTCTCTTTAAAATCTGAAAAATTTTTCACAAGGGTTAAAAGGTATAAATTGGGATTATGAAAGAAACCACTGTGAAAAATTTTTAAAAGGTTTTTCAAATCAAATATATAGTAAATTGGGTTTAATCATTTTTTAGGATAAAAATTTTTTTCTAAAAGAATGAACCAAACTCTCTTTTCTGGGCATAAAAATTTTTTTGTCAAGGGCTTTTCCCACTTTATTAAAAAATTTCAAATTTTTTTCAATTTTCCCATTTCCGTTTGGGTTTAAAAATTTCCCATGCCAATTTTTTTTTTATTAGCTTCAAAAAACCCTGTATACCAAAAAGAAAGTTTAGACATTAAATTTATTATTTAGAAACTTTTTTAATAAAAAAAAGTTAAAAAAAATACCAAAAAATTTTTACTATTTATCTTTGTTGGGTGAAACAAACAAAACATTTACTGAACATAGAACTTGTTTTTGGGTTTTTGTTTTTCACCAAAGAAATTTAAAAAGTGTTTTCTTTAACTCAATTTTGCTAAGGGAAATTAAATAAACCCAACCCTCTCATATTTTTGGGGTTCGAAAAAATTTTATCTTACAAAAAATGGGTTTGGGGTAAGACCCCTTTGGGGGCGGTTTTCATCAAGAGCAACGTTATAATATTTTTAATGCCAAAAATTTAAAACCCTAAAAAAAAAGAATGTTAAAAAGATGCCAAATAAAATACCTTGGGGCAAAATTCCTTAAAAATGCTAGAAAAAAGTAATTTTTTTTTTTTATGATTTTGTTTTGACTGTTTTCCTTTGTCCTTTTTCCCCACCTAATTTTATTTTGTTTTTAAAAAATCTTAAAGCTTTTTGATTCAACTACTAAAACATTGTTTTCTTATCAACCAATTCATAACAAAAAATTTTGGTTTTTTTGAAACCAATCAAATTTTTATGGTAAAAAGGAAAAATAAAAAAAATTTCCCCGAATAAATTATTGAACGCAAAATTAGTACAAAATAAAATAATTTAGTGTTTTTGTGGAGTTAAAAACTTTTTTTCTTTCTCTTTAGATAATTCCTTTAATTACGTTTTAAAATGGGAAAATTTAAACTGCCCTTACCCTGAGCTTTTGAAATTTTTAAGTTTTTTCAGTCTTTTTATGTTTTTCAATATTTTAAAAAACAAACTTTTCCCAAATTTTTGCTTTTGGGAAAACCAAAGTTTTAACAGGGATTTTAAAAAAATATGTTACAAAAAAGCCTTTATCAAAATATATTAAAAAAATTGTAAAACGTCCCCAAACGAAATCTTCAATATAGTTCACTTTATTAAAAATTTTTCTGTTTTTCCTTTTAGAGAGTTGGTATAAAAACGAAAAAAGTAGTTTTTCATTGATGTTTTTAAAAAAATTTAAGAATTTTTCTTTTTACCAAATCCAAAAAGAAAAAATACTTCTTATTAATGTGATTTAAAATTTACAAGTTATGTTTTAAAAAAATTTTTTTTTGAAAAAAAAAAAAAAAAAAAAAAAGAAATAAATAAAAAAAATAGAACAAACCAAATTTTTTAATTTTTACGGCACAGTTTTCTAAACCTTTCCCTACGAAAATTATTAGTCGGGCAAAACAAAGTAAATTTAGGGTTTAAACAGGTTTTTTTCCCAAAAATCGGTGGCCCTTTGGGCCACGGGCCGTTAGATAAAGGGTAAAACCCGTGTTTCCCAAACACGTAAAATCAATTAAAAAAAAAACAAGTATCAATTTAAAAGGGCCAGTATCCTAAAAAATGTTAAAACGATTTTTTTTTATGAAATGAATTTAAAAAATGCAAACTAATCCCGGGCTATTTTTAAAGAAGAAAAAACATTTTTTACTTGACAACCGTAAATTTTAAAAAACAATTATCGTTTTAAACCCTTAGAAAAACTGAATCAGCATTAGCTTCCAGAAAAAATACACTTGGGGAAACTATAATTTGGACAGCATTTTTTAAATAATTTTTTAAAAACTAAAATTGAGATTTTATATATTATTTGAAACGCTTTTTGAAAACATTTTTTCCTTGGGGTCAAAACCCTTTTTCTTCCTTTTTTATATTTAATTTCACCGAATTTTATGTTTATGAAAAGATCCTTTTTCAAGTTTGTTTCTGGGAAACTAATTTCAAAAGTGTATGCACGTTTTAGGTGAAATTTTTTAAAATCA
>NW_026854093.1:0-10635 GCF_026571515.1 Ruditapes philippinarum
TGCATTTAAGGCGATGTATAACTCAGTAAAGTCATGTGTACGATTAAGCAAAGAGTATTTTCCATTTTTCCCGTCAAAACGAGGCGTTAAGCAGGGAGACCCCTGTTCGCCGATGATGTTCATGATGTTCGTCAATGACTTAATTAATAATATTAATCATGACATAGATGATATATTTACCTTCAGAGAACTTAGTCTTTTTTTGCTGCTTTACGCAGACAACCAAGTTGTATTTGCTAAATCAGCGGAGTCAACGCAAAACAATGCTTCGTGACATTGAAAACTATTGTAATATCTGGGGCTTAACAATAAATATAAGTAAAACTAAAGTAATGATATTTGGAAAAGGACGTCACACTATGAGAGACTTTTTTATTTATGGTGAAAAACTCGAAGTTGTTAAATCATTTAAGTATTTGGGTATTAACTTATATAATCAAAGCACTGAATGTACTGATGGGGAGACTATGACAAAATGTTAATAGTTTCTTTTCTTTTTGATTAAAATGTGCTGTAATTTCAATTATTACCAAAATAAGAAGATCTTCCATTGCGCCATTTATCCTTACTGTTGTGTTCAACCATTCATATATATGGTTAATATGGTGGACTATTCATTTTGTTAATATTCCAGTACTTTTCAGTGAGGTCTACATTCTGACTGTTAATCATACAAATTTTGAAGAACCTAAACTGCCAATATTAAATGACATACCAGCAAGTATGACGACTGTTCATTATAAGATCACAATACCATTTTACAACTGACGGTTCCTTATCACTATATTCTAGGACCGTTCATCGTCATTTTAATATCATTGAATTATTATAACAACTGCAAGTTATGCGAAAGTTATTCCCATTTAATTCATTGTCGTCGCTGACGGATATTTATTAAAGCTAAATATTTTTTGAAAAAATACATATCTACAAAGCTTATTCAAAATTGAATCAACCTAAGTGAAAATTGATCAGGAAGTTATATCTTCTTTTTTACCGCAACTTATGGTTCTAAATCTCACTAGCTTAAAATATGTACTGCGGAAAATCTGTTATCTACGTAAGCCCTGGAGGGACATTTATTATTGAAAACTTATTACTTATTACCTATTATTTATAACCTATCACTTATTATTTAACGATAATTACTATATTTAGTATTGAAACGCGCCTTGTTTGGCAGGAAAAAAAACTGTTACATCAAGAGAATTAGCGGAAAAGATGAAGTAGATACGGAAGCCCTGGAGGGGCATTTATTATTTAAAAATTATTACTTTTTACCTATTATCTATAACTAATTACTTATCATTTACAGATTATTACTATATTTAGTATTGAAACGCGACATGTTTGGCAGGGAAAAAACTCTGTTTACATCATGACAATTAGAGAAAAAGATGAAGGAGAACATCATTTATAGACGGTCGTGTATTACGGAAGCCCTGGAAGGAAAATTATTATTTATTACTTATTATTTATTACTTAATATGTTTTTTCATAACCACAATTATAATATATTACTTATTAATTATAACTTATTATTTATCACTTATTACTTATTTCAGTCGTATATCTCATTTAAATTCTGCGTATGTTGTAGTATGATTATATAATGTATGCAATAAATATGTTGAAATAAATTCTTCTTAAATTATTATGTAACTAAGATTTATTAGACTGAAATAAGTTATAAGTGATAAATAATAAGTTATTAATAGATTATGATTGATAATTATGTTAAACATATTAAGTAATAAATAATGAGTAATAAATAATAATTTTCTTTCCAGCGCTTCCCAATTATATGTCCTTCTTTTTCGCTAATTGTCTTGATGTAAACAGAGTTTTTCAGCCCATCATGGCGCGTTTCAGTACTAAATATAAGTAATAAACTGTAAATAATAAGTGATAAGTTATAAATAATAGGTAATAAGTAATAAACTTTAAATAATAAATGACCCCAGGGCTTCCGTAGTTATCCCTGTCGACCATTTCCCGAGAACATCGATCGGAGCGTCAGTGCTATGAATGGTGTTATAAATAGCGTGTTTTGGAAGTTTTTCTTGAAGCAAAAAGAAATCAACAAAAAAAAAAACAAAACAAAAAAAAAAACACACACACTTTTTCTAGTGTTTTAAAATGAATACGAAATTCCTCTTATGCCGCCGATTATTATTAGAACCCAAACAAATTTAACATATAAGTTATTTTTATTTTATTTACTTAAATAATCACTTCAGCTGGCGCAAATATCGTTTTCAAAATAAAGTTTCATAAAATATGTAAATATGTTGATGAATTCCCGATGCTCGACTGTAAGTCATTCGTATTTACATGCGTTTTACTTTGTTGTTTTAAATCTTTAATATTTTTTATGTATCTGTATTGAAAATTTGAATTTTATTACACATGGACTATCAAATTATGATGCGTTGTCCTAGAATTGAATAAACTTTCTAATTACACAATACGGGGTCATTCATTTGATTGAAGACTGATCCTTGTGTCTTTCTCTAAAATAATTATTTCCTTGTTAAAACATATTTGACCACATATTTCTGTAATTTAACTGTTCACAATACTTCCGATTTTTGTTGTACCGAAACACATGTTTCTATTTGTGTTTTGTTGAAACCACAGAAAGGTCTCCTTTTGGTTTTGACGTAAAAGCGAGATTCTGACCCAGCACGAAAATATCTCAGAATCAAGCTTTGGCACGTCAATATATTTTGACTAATCCCCAAGTTTAAATGAAAAATGAAATTAAATACACACATTGGGACTACCAACGTCATGTTTTAAAATCGCTATACATGAAGATAGTTAGTACTTCATGAACTTTATTCTTAAGATAAATGTTTGTGTTTAAGATGTTTCTATGTGTAAGATATAAACAGATATGGAAAACGAGATAACCAAATAGGTTTAAGCTTGCCATAGGAACTGTAACGTTTCTTCGTATCCTCACAGGCGTTCGGCACATTTGCCATGCCAATGATGTTCAAATCATCAAGAACAAAATTTCTATCCAGCACCCGTTTGCTATATGAAATATACACAAGGTAATTAACTCGCCGTAGCGAATTCCCCCGACACAGTCAACTTTTTGCTCTCGCATTTCTTTTTAAATAAGACATATTTACATACTTAGACATGCAAACATAGCACAATAGATTAATCTTTGAGTAAAATATTGACCCATCTATTTTCATTTACGAAAAAAATGAATTTATTACCTTAAAATTGCGAGGTCGACATGCTTTGTGCCAGCAAAATTTCAAAATCTACCAAAAGTAAACGAACGTTTAGTTGCTTGTCATTGGTAAGAAAGTATTCCAAGCATAGAACATAAGACAACCTATACTGATAAGAAATCTTCTATAACACAGGCACTATCTTATAATATTTCTTTCACCGGACACTGAGAACGGTTTCAGTAATGTAACTGCCCTAAGGTCCTTGCAATATTACCTTTCGTTGTTGTCTAATAAAATTCTAAACAGATCTACTATTCCAGCTGTTCTACTCCCCTGCAATATTACCTTTCGATGTTGTCTATTCAAATTCTAAACATATCTAATATTCAAGCTGTTCTACTCCCTTTTATAAGCATTTTAACCGTCACATCAAGGCTTATTGCCCTGATTGACATGGGTTATTCAACTGACTGGATTAATTCATTTCAATTTAAAGTTGCCTTAAAGGGCTGTTATGTTAAAAATGTCGCAAAAACAGCATTTACTCTTATTAAATACTGTGTAATTTTACTTTTGATTAACAGTACTCTGTTATTATTCATAAAGAATCGTTTTCCTTCCCAAAGAAGTTATGCACGTATGAAAAAATTACACTTACTAAAATTCTAAGGTATTGTCTGTGTTGAATTGTAAATGTTGTATTGAAAATTAAGGGGAGTAACTCTGTAGATACTACTTCTGTATGTTATTTCACGGTATTATTAAATACTAACACAAGAAAAGCATTGATGCAAAGCATCAAAGGGCGACGCCAAAAGAATTTGATCCAGGTTTGCACCTAAATACTTAACAAAAGATGTGTACTTTATAGCAGTACCATTTCATGTGACCTGGAGGCTTGGCCCAGTTTATGTTGAAACTTAAACCAAAAAGAATAGACTCTGTCTTGCCAAGATGCAAAGACAATTTATAGTCAATAAACCAATCTTAAGATTTACTTTACCAGATACAAGGATACCTGAGTCATCATCATATAATGACAGGCACAAGTATCACACCTGGGAAGAAAAAATATGACCAGATTAATAAAAAATCTGTGTTCATCTTAAAAGTGTCAAAAACCAAAAAAAAAAAAAATGTAAATAATGACCCCCTTTAAAAATATACTATTAACTTTAAGTATATTTTTAAAGGGGGTCATCATTTACATTTTTTTTTGGTTTGTGACACTTTTAAGATGAACACATGTTTTTTTATCAATCTGGTAATATTTTTTCTTCCCAGGTCTGATACTTGTGCCTGTGCATATAATAAAAGCTTATTGCTTAGGGTTGCAGACATGTCATTGACATATATTAGACATAAAAGAGGACCTAAAATGAACATCAGGGGGACACCATAGGTATTCAGAGAGAAGGAGTACCAGCCACATTCACCAGCTGCTATCAGAGATAAGACTTGAACCATGCAAGAATGTCATTACATATGGCAGATGCTTGAAGTTCCATGAAGAAGAAGAAAAAAGAACTTCTTCATGTGCAGTATAGTGTGATCAACTGTACCAAATGCTTTTTGTAGATTTAAAAGTATCACACAATACTGCCTTTGTCCATTTCAAATTAAATGCAATCTATTAAATGAATCAAACATGTGTCAGTTGAAAAACCACTTCTAAACCCTGACTGAAACTGCCTGACCATGACTCGAACCCATGACTTTCAGAAGACCAACTGAGCTATCCGGCCGGCTACACATTTTCTCTTTAATAATGAAACAGTTCTAAACCTAAACCTTTTTCCCCACTATATTGATTCATGTACTTGAATTTCTGATGTTTACAGAGCATAGTAAATTAAACTAATGGTTATTTGCAGTAACAGGATGAGAAAACTTTCAGCTTGACCAGAACTCAAACCTGTGACCCACAGAATAATGTACCGCGGCTGTAGCGATTGAGCTATCTGGCCGCTTACACATTTTCTCCCCTAAATAGTGAACAGTTCTAAACCGTGACAGATATTTAGATTTTTAAATTAACAGATAATTAATTCTTAATTAATAATAAGAAAAAAAAACCTTACATACTCATAGTCTTAATTAAAATAACAATTTATATAATTATTATTGTATAATTATTTTTACTAAAAAGGGCTAAGACAGTTATTGGTTGTGCCATTATTTATAACAGGTCAATTTGAAAGTGAATATAACTGTGCTAATACATGTACAATATCTATGATAAGAAATTTTATGAAGGCTGATTTGTATTTTACATTTTAAGGGCACCGGGCGAAAACATGAAAATGCAACAAACGAACCACTTTGTGGTAGATTGTATTTTCATGTTTTCATCTGGCGCCCGGTTACTTTTTGTACTTTGTTGGTTTTCATGTGGCACAAATCACCCACTATAAAATTTAGTGCACAAATTTATTCAAAGGCAAGTAACAATCTACTCTATGAAAAGTCTGTTGTCGGGTTGACTCAGGAGACCTGGAGATTGAGACCGTGTCCCTCCATTACAAATAGATAAGGCAGAAGCTGTCCTTTTCAAACTATGCACATGTTAGAAAAAAATTAGAATAACTAT
Organism: Ruditapes philippinarum; assembly: GCF_026571515.1. Lineage (NCBI taxonomy): Eukaryota > Metazoa > Mollusca > Bivalvia > Venerida > Veneridae > Ruditapes > Ruditapes philippinarum. Next base: position 5,788 of record NW_026854093.1, read on the forward strand.
TCAGAACATGATTTTTTGAGGCTTTATCAATTATATTGCTTGATCCAAGTTTCAGGACATTTTCAATCAATACGTGTATTATCATTTATAACTTTAAATGAAAGTCTCATCCCTTTAATAATAATGACATAACTGCAACTCTTTAAATTCAGAAATATTATAAGTCTCATCATACCAATATACTAAGATATAAATGTATGCACATAACATTAATAATTCCAAGTTTCTATTAAATAAATATGAAATATTGGGTATATAAAGCCAGTAAAAGTATATATATATATATCAATATTCACTCATCAGGGCCTCTATGCTTTTGATGACCTTACAACTGGTAAATTTTATAAAACAAAAATTGTAAGTAATACCTTAGATAGACAGAAAAGAACAAATAATTTAGTAAACATGAGTTACTTCCCCTTGAAATAAAGAAAACATGAAACCCAAAAAAACACCCTAAACATCAAAATTAAGAAATGTTGCAGGCTCATTTTAATTATGCCATGCAAATTAATGGTAAAGTATTCATAAAAAAGTAGATGGCCATGTGACAGCAGTAATTGCAGAAAATCGGATAGCTGTCAACATCCGGATACTGGTACACTTTGTAAAAACAACCATTCTGTTCAACAGATAAACGTAATATGGATAAAATCAATAGGATAATCGTTTACAACAGTCCATTACCTATCCTAATACTCATTTGCAGGTGAACTTTCTTCTTGTAGGAAAGTTTTGAAAATATATAAATGAATGAGCATCAATGTAGACCACAACGATATTCGAAATCCGGGTTTTAGTATTGTCAATAAAACAAAGGGACAAGCTGTTAATCAGTGCCTGCAATTTCGTGAAAATAATATCACAATGCACATGCTTTTTATATAAAGTTATTAAATACAAATATAACAACATATTTGTTTACTTGATTTTTACGAATCAAAATAAATATAATTAACACAACATGAAATTAACTGCTAATAATAACAGCTCCTTCCATAGGCAAAAATAAAAAGCATTCCATAAAAGACGACGCCGCTCACCGGCGTCGCCAATGAATATACGACTCCAGACAGCAACCAATTGTTAAATCTTTGAAGAATACAGTCAATATCGTACAATTTCCTCATGGAACTTACTTGTTTAACATTAGACACCTATTCTCATGATAGTTGTTATTTTAACTTAAACATGTGTGTACTTTAAGTCAAACTTACACTGAACAACACTACTTAATATAACATACGGATCATATCGAGAAATTGAGACCACACTTCGTTTTTCACTTACTAGTGAATAACCGCATATAGTTACTGAAATAACAACCATTTCTGTGTTATTTTAGTTCTTTATACCAAATTAAGTACATGTACCATTTATCGTTTTATACACGAGTCAAATAATGAAATAAATCGAAGAATATGTACTTAAATATTTCTTACTTTGTTATTTGAAAATCAAAGGTATATGACATGCCTTTTTATTCAACAGACCATTGTCACACAGTATGATGAAGCCAAAAGGCAAGATAAAAAGAAACAGCAGGACTATCTTGATGGAAATAGAGCCCGCTTAATGAATATATATGACAAAAGTTTCTGGGAAATGAAACCAGCCGCAAAACTCACTGGAAAGGAGCAATCGAATTTGCGAAAAAGTATGCTTGTTTTTCGTTTTCTATTTCTTCTTTCCTTATTTGTTTTTTTTTTTCGCTATGAGAACACTTCGAAACAGTTTAACACAACCAAATATCGACGATAATTAATGTACAAGATTATTAATTTGTAATTGAGTATTCACTTTTGTTTTCCAGTTGACATTGGCGCTGATATGGTTCCTATTAGAGATTGGTGTAACGGTAGAGAACTTTATGATACAAAAGGCTTTATCAGATATGGAATTAGATACAGAAATGGTCGGCTAGTTGTTCCAGTAGACGGCACATATTTTATTTATTCTAATCTTGACTTTTTCGAATCCTGCAATCCTGCATCTGGCTTGCCAGATGTAAAAGATATTAGTAAACCAATCAAGCACGGTATTTTTAAATTCAATATTCTTGAAGGAGAAGAAAACGAATTAGTAACAAATGTACAACCACATACTATCTCTACCAACCGATACTACAATTCATATAATAGCTATGTCTCGTCACTGGTAGAACTAAAAGCTGGTGATGAACTTTCTGTTAAAGTTAGCAATATTACATACATAAGATACACAAGGGACAATTATTTTGGAGTCAATCTAATATGACTAAATCCTCACCCTGGGAAACACGTGCACGTCGTGGTGGGGGCACAGCCCATCAATCTGATTAAAGGTACATATGATAATAAAGCTGTTAACAATGGGCTGACTGAGTTTCCCTTTAAGCCCCCATAAACAAGAAAAATGCATAGAACATTTTAATTTGAAAATAAATTTCCCTTCAAATAATGATACAAAAGCTCTGGACTAAATATTGTCTTTTTATATGTAATATGTTATATCATTATCAAATTGTTCATCCCATGGTGTATCAAAGATAATAATAAACTATGCACCTTTATTAAAATACAGTTTTTTCCCTCAAATATAGTCTGATAACCACAACTTGCACGTGAGTTCATTGTGGACTGATGGTTTTGATCTTCACTTTTAATACTTAATAATTAATTAATTAATTAAAATTTGGTTTGATTTAAGTATTTTAATTAATCAAACAATTAATTAATTATTTAATTAATCAATTTAAACTTTATTTTGATTTAAATATGTTGGATATACATTATGTATATTTGTTGAGTTGTTTAAATCGTGTCCCATGTATTATGCCTGCGTCTATATACTGTAGTTTGTACTCCCTATTAAGTAAAGAAATTTCGATAAATAAACCGACAAAAAAGAAATAATTTATGAATTGTTCACATTTGTTTTTCCAACTTTCCAAGTGCTTACTTTCTTCTACTCTACCACATAGAAGATTTAACTCCTTTAAAACATCAGAATACAAACTCCCAATTTAGGATTGATAGAAAGTTTATTTAAGCATTAGATATGTCAAATCGAATATCGCAGAATTTCAATATGCAAACAGTCGTATAATTACTGTTTATTTTACATTAAGTTGATGCTAATTATGTAAGACAATTGATAACAGTCATGAAAATGCGATACATGCAAGCTTAAGATTTTATACGTTGAAATCCGTCTAAGAACAAAACTTTCTTAGATAAAAACAAACAGAACCTTTATATGATGTTGGTGATGAACTTTCTGTTACAGTTAGCAATATTTCATACATAAGGTCCACAAGGGACAATTATTTTGGAGTAAATCTGATATGACACTATCCTCACCCTGGGAAATACGTGCACGTCGTGGTGGGGGCACAGCCCATCCATATGATTAAATACACATATTATAGGCAAGCTGTTAACAATGGGCTGACTGAGTTTCCCTTCAATACGTCAATTTCCATACATTATACGCTGCACATGTATGTACCCAAATATTTTTTCTGGTTATTTTACCTCAATTTCCCTAAACATGGTTTTGTTTGAGTTTTCACCTTTTCCAAACTTTTTAACTGTATTTCATACACGTTAAGAATCTTAAAAGTATATAATGCACATCAGTATCAGAATATTATGAATTCCAAGTTGTTCATAATTTTCTAGCAATATTCCATTTCGGTTAAAACCAATTGTCTTTGGGATTGTTGAAAAATAATAAGATATTGTCTTTTAATATTGTGTTATACCTTAGATCTCAAATATTGGAAAAACCGGGTATTTCAAGTGTTTTTAGCATGTCAAGACACACTTGAAGAGTGTTTCCCTTTTATTGTATTTATTCTGAAAGAACACGACGTGCACGTTTACTCATGTCTTGTTTCAATGATTTATCCAGATTTAACTTTGAGAGTTTTGTACCTAAAAACTAAACGTGAAGTACAAGTAGTATAGATGACAAATTCATTTGAAACATAATTATTTGAAACAGTCACATAAAACAAAAAACTAACTTTCATGTTAACGCGTTTCTGTTTTAAAAGGAAATGTTCAACATTTTGGTTATCATAAAACTTGAGTGACAGCCTTTTTATTACATGCTTTTCGGTGGTTTATAGAAATATATCAGTGATATAAAACTGGTAATTTCACTGTTTGAAACAGTGAAATTACCACTTTGATAATCTCACTGTTTTGAATTTAAGCCCCTTACGTTGTTTCAGTGACATACCAGCGTGCACAGAACTGGGTACCAACTTAATGACGTGACGTCGTAAATGACGTCACGTTGTATTATTATTTGGCGCGCTATTCATTCAGTATTAGGTTTAATGTCTTTTTGAAACGTATCTTTGCATATAATAAAAAGAAAATTTGTTTAGTTTAGCTCACTCGGTAAAATATATTCCTATCTTACCACGCCCGTTTAACTCACAACGAGTGAAAAATGTCCATCGGTTAAAATGTTGTGAGCAACTTCCGTTCCTCGTTGTGAGCACCCATCTTTGACGTGTGACACGATAAACAAGGTGAGTTTTTCATAATTTTAGAAGATTACAGACATTTATGTAAAAATATCGAAATGCAGTTAGCTAGCAATGTGTTTTTCTGAGTATGCACATTGAAATATATTGCCTGTTGGTGGACAATTTGATGGAAATACCGTGCGACGCAGTCACTCGGGTAGCAGGAAAACTGGAGACAACTTCATCTTTGGACCTAATTTAAAACATTGAAAACGTCGATTCTGGTGACGTTTTGTGCATTCTAAATTAAAACAGAATGCCCTCAAGTCTTCAGCGAAAATTATTATCTGAAAGTCTTCATAGAAACGAAGATATATCCCTTTTTT